>NW_018364546.1:49479-63626 GCF_002078875.1 Numida meleagris | reverse complement strand
TATTGTATTATAGTGTGTTGTTTTGCATTCCGATATCGTATTTAGTAAATTAGTTTGTTTCTCCTCAGATTGTTGCCGCTGTTCTTTGCTCTCAGAGCCATCTCCCTACCCTTTTTCCCTTTCCCCTTTTCCCGGGACGTGGGCCCTCGGGTCCCCCGTCCCCTTTGTCACGGAATCGGGCCTAACGCCCGTAAACCGTTGACAATAGTCATCACCACTAGATATATGTTTCACTAGCAAAGAAAAAGCCCACAGGCTGCACTCATTAAAATCTGCACCAGCAGAGGTTACCCACTGCTGCTGCCGCCACTGCCGAAATACACCTCCCACCACCTCACTGTGCTCACATCCACTGTTTGCCCTCTGTAAATGTTCAGCAAGTATCAATAAATGCCAGTGGGTTCCATTTTTTTCCATGTGCAAGAATCCAATGACACACATTTGCTTCATAAACTCTTCTATGTCAGAAGCCATTTTGTCAGACTGCCCCTCTGTTGCCATCTGTCACACAGCGACAACATGTAATGGAATACTGGCAAGAAGGTTCAATCTCTGCTGCCATCCCACCAACATCTGCCTCTGACATCATGGGCCAACATGATAAAACAGGAGGCATTCCTTTCAGAGCAGCCCTCATAATGTAGACAATATCGTTTATGTATATAAAGTAATAAAACTTACTAAATTTTTAAAGTTCTCTGTTGAAACATGTAAAAAAGAGAGAAAAATCCCCTCAAAACTAGGAGGATATTAGACCTTGCTTTTGTGAAATAAATGCATCACCTTGGTCCAATGGCAGTGGTTGTAATTCTCAGTGAGCTGTCAAGGTGTTCCTCAGAGATGTCTGATGGCGTTTTTTGCTCCTCCTGTGCTTCATCCTTCAAAACATTTGTTCACCAACGTGTGCACTGCCAAAAGTGATGACACGAATGAGGTGTGACTGTGATGTGAGGGGTATTTCTCTCTGGTAAGAGACAGCTGATAACGGTCTGCTGAAGAGGCATGGTCACATTTTTGTTTGCAACTCTATACATTCCATTGCAAAATTTTCAGATAATGTACTTCTGCTGACTAAAAATGGAGTTGCAAATAAGCAAAAACATTGATGATTTTTTTGGCAATCTTGAAACCTATTCCCAAATTCCTTTACCAAAATGGAAGGCACGGCTGCATATTTTTGCTGTTCACAGGCTGTGTTTAGCTGGTGTATCAGAATCCATCCAGTGACCGGCCATCAGGTGAGCTGCCCCTGCCCCGTGCCCCGTCCTTGGGCTCAGCCCAGAGGGGCTCATGGCACAGCGTGGTCCAGTTGGTGCTGAGGGGAAGGGCCACCATGATGGAGGTGGGCAGGGGTGGCTGCAGGGACAACTAGGCAGGGCTGCACTCAGCTATGGGCTGTGGGTTGTGTGGAGTAGAGGGTGGGGAAACAGATTCTGGCTTTAAGCATGTGGTAATAGTTTGCAATAGAGTCTGTAAAGTACAAGAGCTACAAGGAAGAGTGGAGAGAGTCACCTTCTTGAAGGTAGGCCCAGAAAGAAAAACCTTTCATCTTCCACTGAAGAAAAGCCCAAGTGTAAGAACAAATGAGCTGTGACACTTCAGTTCTGACTGAAATTCATAATCAGTTCTGGAACAAAGCCAATAAGAAAAGTATTGGCAAAGAAAGAAAAAAGTCAGGAACTGTGCGCTATGAGGTGCAGAAAGAGATGTTTCCCTGCAGGACAGCCAGCCTTCTAACTGACTCCTGTCAGCTGGCAGGGCTGCTGGGATCTGCTGTTCAATACGCTCTGGCAGTGTCTTAGATAACAAGTGAACGACACACATAGTTGGAAAATTCCTGCATCTGACCTGGCCGGCAGGGCATAAGCCTCTCTTATTTGTCTTCTATATTAGGAACTTGTTATTCACTCAGTGCTGACACAGAGGAAGCTTGATGGAAAGCAAATCAATCAAAATAAAAGAGAAGGGAACTGAACAGAATGGTGTGGTTTTGTGATCACCTTCTCCAGCTCAGTATGCCCTGAGAGGACTATTGGTAAAGGCCTTGTTCATCGGGGACATTTTCCAGGTTCACATGATAAGAACAGATGTCCAAAGAAAAGGATGTGGTGGAAGTGCACTGTTCAGAGCAAAACGCATACACATTGGCACAAGCATGCTGAGCTCCCCCTTGGGTGACAGTGCAGGTGGCAGGAAAGTGGGAGAGCACCTGGCTCAAGGCTGTAGAAGATGCAAAGATGTGTGCGGGCAGCCCTGTATTTGGCCGCACAGACGCACACTCTCACACGTACATGCACTCCCTCACAAAAGTACACAAAGCCTGGAAAGGGCTCTTTCTTGTCACCTGCAATTTGATGCTCACGAGCCAAGAAACAGCATTCCAGCATTTTCTCCTCTCCACAGAAGCAGTCTTAGGGCAAACCCCTTCCTTTCCCTTCTCCCATCTAAGAGGACAAAGCTGTGCTAGTGTCAGCATCCAGTCCTGGCTCAGAGCTGCCAGCTCTGTGTATGCCTCACATCTACCACACTGAGCCCTTGGCTTGTGCTGGAAGCAGCCTGAATGCTTTGCATTATGTGGAAGCCAAACTCTGTAGGTGTCAAACTTCCTTGTTATGCAGATAATCCACTGTTTAGTAGATTCCATGACACTCAAACAGTTCCCAAACAATCCAAGCAGCCATTCAATGTGTGGATTGTTTCCTGGGCATGTTAACAAGCCCGGTACTGCAGGACTGCTTCTGGCAGGACTTCCACGTGGGCATCTCAGCTGAGGACACGAGGGAACTGCTGCTCTGGTGAGAGTGAACTGATGGAAGCTCAGCACCCTCTCCTATGCTAAATGCAGAGCACTGTCAACAGCCAGGTCTTCTCCAGCCCTGTGATATGTTGTCAGTTTCCTGATAACTCTGCTTCTTTTTTTGCAATGCCTCTATGACTGCTGAACACACAGCATTTTCTCTAGCACTGATGCAGCATTTTGTGCTGAACAGAAGCACTGTAGGTTGGCAGGATGCAACGTAATATCTTCCATGATAACATTCAGGAAACACCCTGGCAACTTTGCTGAGTTAATGCCTGTTACAAGCTTTGATATTGAAGTCTGAGCAGACAGATGATGCTGTATACATTTCTCAGGGGGTATTGTAAGCAACATGATGAACATATTTCCTTAAAAAACGCTGTTGCTACATAAGAGATCCCTCTTCAAGTGAATTGCATGCTGGCCAGACAAGGGGGACATTTCTACCATCTCACCTGCACAAAAAATTGAATAAAGAAAAATTAGCAGATGGTCAAAGTCTGAAGGAAGGGATTCTTCAAATGACTTGATGTTAATTTTCTCAGCTCTTCACCACCAGTGGAGTCGATGCCAAACATTGCCATAAGCAACTGATTACCACTATGCATGGTGACATGTACACGTAGCAGCTGGGCAGACAAGATCACCTGCCTTCGTGTTGCACTGTGTCTGGAGCTGAGCAGGAGGGTGGTCAGCAGCTCCTGTGTGGGATCAGCTGAAGCTCAGGGACATTTTTTCTCTCTGCTAGGTTTTGCAGAGATTTTACGGAATATTTCTGATCAGATGCCATCAGGGTTTTATACACTGCCACTATTGCACCTGCATCAGGTTCTCAATCTTTGCTAATGCATTCAGCATCATCTTGCCTTTATGTGAAACTCAAAGCATTCCTGTGTATTCCATTGATGCTCTGATTTCTCTATCTTATGCATTCTTTCTGATGAGTTCTCCTTACCTCCAAATTGATTTGGGAGGGTTATTGTTACCGTTGTGTCACTCAGCTCATGCAGATCAAATATCAAATTATCATTTGAGTTTTCATCTTAGCCCTTTATACACTTGCCAAGAAAAACAGAATTTAGCTATTATCAAGTTGCTTGTGCCTTATTAATGCCAGCACCCTTTTCACGAATGGTAATCATCTACGTCACAGTTACCGGGAAATAGGAAAAATTACCTAGATTCCAGTTTGATTGATATCTCAGTAACAATCACAGAATTTTTACATGTCCTCATTTCAGTCTAGAAGCAATGCCTGAGATTCTGAACTTCTTAACCCTAACTTGTTCCAGTTTCTTCCAAATACAGTCTCGGAGCTGACTTCTCTGAATGTGTAATGGTTATATTTTTGCTGTTATGAACAATTCCATGTATTTTTGTGCTAAAATATTTTATATTTTTCCTTTCACCTCTAACTTTATTTTTTATGTTTTCTTTTTGTCATTTAACACAAGAAATTTAGCCTCCAACAGCAGTATATTTCCTCCTTTTTTTTTCTTCTTTCTTTTCATTTTTCTATTTGACATATCTCTAGGTTTCATAGTTGCAGAAACAGCTTTGTGAACTAGGTAAAAACAAAAGTAGTGGCAACTTCCATTATAAATTTTATGGGGCAAGAATTTGCAAAATTACTTCAACTGTGAATCTGAACAAACTTCCACTTCTAGGGGTGACTGTAGTCACTTCTATGTACAATGGGCCATCATTATATCTGCAGTGCAGTGGGAGAATCTCTTTTAGTGTCAGTAATCACTTTGCCTTCTGAGAGATGAAAAAAATAGTGCTTCCATTTTTATCTCAGTCAAATCTCCACAATGAAACTGTAGAACTGTGATTGTCTTTATTTTACTGAATCACAAGATGGGGAACTTCTACTACAAAATACATTAGGTTTTGCACCTGGTAGCATATAAAGTGTTTAACTTCCTGACCTTGGTTGTATTCTGCACAACTACAGAAAATGGTCAAATCCATGGAAGAAAAAATTGATTTTTTATTACATATAAAAGCAACAAATCAGAGGGGCTATGGGGATATTCTCAGAAAGCATCACTATGCACTTGCTACGTTCACATATTCTAACTGAGCATCTCCTCTTGGTCGACATCAGAGACAAGACCTTGGTCTAAGAAGATCTTGATACAGATATTCTTATGTTCATTTCCATAATATGAATGGTCACTAAGACTCAAACATTACAGAGGCATTATCAAGGAGTCAGAAATTTGCAGTCTTTAGACATTGTCGCTTAATTCAACTACTCAAACTGCATGTGCCCTCTCAGGCTCTTCAATAATCACAGAATGTGGGGAGAAGCAGTTAAATTGTAAGGGGTGGCAGCAAGTGAGGCAGCTGCCCAATCTCATTCTCAAGAGGGATCTATTTTTAGCATGCTTGAATGCCCTCTCCTTCATGAGGAATGTCAGCCCTCCAGCGCCTTGCCCACTCTGCATTGCTGGGCAGGACAGTCTATATACAGAGATAGTTTTCAGTCCGCCTCTTTTCTTTTCACTGTGCTGTCTTTTCCTTTCAGTACCAGTGGACTCCAGCCCTGCAGGGAAAGAAACAAGAATGGTAGAAAATTAATGGTTGACAGGGACCTCTTCATTTTCCTTTTCACTTCAAATTTTGCATCATTCATTAAATATTTTAACGTGGTAGCAGCGCAGACAGTTAAACAATTTAACCCAATTGAATGAAACAAAACATTGCCCAAATGCATGCATCAATTTTAAGTGACGAATGTTTGACTTTTCATTCTTTTTCAGGTTTAGGTTTAGGAAAAAAGAATGTTTGCTGTTAGAAGCAGGAGCTGTGACAAAAGAACCTTTCTTGGCCCTTGAACTTCCTTAGCTGCTTTAAACTGAAAATGACAGAGATTTGTCCCTGAAACAACAGTGGAACTTTAGCTGAACCTAAAGAAACAGCTCCTTAAGAGTGGGAGAGTTGAAATGGGAAAGTGGTCTGCATACAATAGGAAATCCCACTTCTCTGTAACAATTTCTTTTCCAGGACTGAGCAAATCTGAAGAGCATGGGAAAGAATGGTGAGAGCAAAATCAGAAACAAGCTGTTCCAATGGCTCACTGGACCACAGAGACACTGTCACAGCTATTTTAAAAATACGTATTTATCCATTGGGGATGTAGCCCTTCTGGTTGGGAACAACAGCCAGGAGCATGCAGCCTCATGTCCAAAACATGAGAAGAATGAATCTATTGTTTCCCACATCAGTTAATAGTAAAGGCTAGCCTCTTGTTCACCATGACCTGGACTAAGTGGTGCCTAGTGGTGCCTAGATGTTAAGAGGTTTATGTTACTTTTGAGTCATGTAGTTCATGCTCAGGAACAAAAATGGCATTAACTTCCTTAAGTTGTGCAAGATGGTCATGGACAGTGAAGCCAAGCTGCCACACGAAATACAAAACATTGAGATCCTCATGCACTTAGATAAGACAGTGGACCAAAGAGATTGGAAAATATGCAATGATTCTTTGTAGTTGACAGCTGAGTGATGTCTGAAACAACACTGGTGAACACCCAGTAGAGATCATCCAAGTATATAAAATGAGAAAAAGCTCCAGCAGATTCTTCTCTCCTCTGGTGGACTAGAAAAGCACCATTCAGATGTCAGTAAACCAGTCATGACTCATTGAGCTGCTCTGCAATCAAGAGAACAACAGCTGCCACCAACTATGGTCCCAAAGAGATGAGTCCGGTCTAATTTCAGATAAATGCATAGTTGAAAATTAAGTAGTCCAGCTGCAGTGCTATGACTAGTTTTCCTCAATTTGGAACACAGTTAAGGACAACAGTGTTAAATGCACTGGAAAATGCATCAGATACTCATGAAGACAATTGGATTCACAGCGTCCTTGAGGATACTTAAATCTGACATGTCTGTTATTGAAGCTGAGGTGACCTGTCACCTTAATTCCCCAAAATGGGTGGTGGTGGAAGGCCACAGAAAAGGCATGTTCTTGCTAAGAGAGTACACCTACCCCAGACCTCGTAAAAAATTTAGATGTTGAAAAAGTTCTGTTGGTCTTTTTCTATAACACTTTCTTATTTATTATAAATATCTGTGCATATATATGTATATATTTAATATGATGTCCACAGCTTCACATGCTATTAGAGCTGTGGCTGAGATAAACATATTCATCATGATGTTTACATTTGCAGTCTCATTTAGTTCCCTACATTATGTATTTGCTTTAACAGTTTCTATCTAGTAACTTGACTCCATTCTTTCTGGAGTGCCGTGTCACCACAGGACTTGTTTCTCAAGACATAATATGGTGTTTCGGGCGGTAGCATGGGGTACTGCATATGTTTCAAGCCACCCAGGGCTTGCCTCCACCATGGTAAGCATGTAATGCTTACCATCGTAGGTTTGTGGCAAGGTGATATCATCAACCTGCCACGCCTCCCCATATTTGTACTTTTGCCATCGCCCTTCCCCCCAGAGGGTTTTCATCCTCTTGACTTGCTTAATTGTGGTGCATGTTTCACAATCATGAATAACCTGTGCAATAGTGTCCATAGTTAAGTCCACCCCTCGGTCTCTAGCCCACTTATATGTTGCATCTCTTCCTTAACGGCCTGAGGTTTCATGGGCTCACTGAGCTAGAAATAATTCACCCTTGTGTTGCCAGTCCAAGTCTATTTGAGCCACCTTGATTTTGGAGGCTCGATCTACCTGATGGTTATTTTGTCGTTCTTCAGTGGCCCGACTCTTGGGCACATGAGCATCTACATGACGCACCTTTACAACCATATTCTTTATTCGAGCAGCAATATCTTTCCACAGTTCAGCAGCCCAAATAGGTTTACCCCTTTGTTGCCAGTTGTTTTGTTCCCACTGCTGTAACCACCCCCATAAGGCATTTGCCACCATCCATGAGTCCGTATAAAGATAAGGCATTGGCCACCTCACCCGTTCAGCAATATCTAAGGCCAGCTGGACAGCCTTTACCTCTGCAAATTGGCTTGATTCTCCTTTTCCTTCAGCGGCCTCTGCAACTTGTTGTGTAGGGCTCCACACAGCAGATTTCCATCTGTGATGTTTCCCTACAATATGACAGGATCCATCTGTGAACAGGGCAGATTTCTTTTCATTTTCTGGTAATTCACTGTACGGTGGGGCCTCTTTAGCACATGATACCTCATCTGCTGGCAGTGTTCCAAACTTTTTACCTTCGGGCCAGTCCATGATCACCTCTAAGATTCCTGGACGACTGAGATTCCCCATCCGAGCTCACTGAGTAATCAACGCAACCCACTTACTCCAAGCGGCATCAGTAGCATGATGGGTGGAGGGAACCTTTCCCTTAAACATCCAGTTGAGCACCAGCAGTCGAGGTGCTAAGAGGAGCTGCGTTTCAGTTCTGATTACTTCTGAAGCAGCTCGGGCCCCCTCATATGCAGCTAAGATCTCCTTCTCAGTTGGAGTGTAGCACTCTTCAGACCCCCTGCATGCTCGACTCCAGAATCCCAGGGGTCGGCCTCGTGTCTCTCCTGAGGCTCTTTGCCACAGACTCCAGGTGGGACCTTTCTCTCCAGCAGCAGTGTAGACGATGTTCTTGACATCCTGTCCCATCCGTACTGGCCCCAGGGCCACAGCACAGCTATCTCCTGTTTAATTTGCTCAAAAGCCTGCTGCTGCTCAGGGCCCCACGTAAAATGATTCTTCTTCCGTGTCATCTGATAAAGGCTTACAATGAGACTATAGTTTGAAACATGCATTCTCCAAAAGCCCACTACATCCAGAAAAGATTGTGTCTCTTTCTTATTAGCGGGCAGAGACATGGCAGTGATTTTGTTGACCACATCTGCTGGGATGTGACGATGTCCATCTTGCCACTTTATACCTAGCCACTCCAATGGCATCATTACTGAAATGCACCACACATTGCCTCACTGTACTAACATCAGCTATTTAATCTCCATAAATGTTCAGTGAGTGTTGATGAATGCCAATGGTTGCAATTTTTAATGCATGGAGGAATGCAATTCCATGTGGCCCTTTGCTTCACACGCACCTCCACATCCTATGTCATTTTGTCAGACTGCCCCTCTGCTGTCACCTGTCACGTGGCAACGAACTGTAATGGAATACTGGCAGGAAGGTTTACCCTCCACTGCCATACCACCAACATATGCCTCTGACATTGTGGACCAACATAATAAAATAGGAGGCATTACTTTCAGAACAGCCCCTTACTTCCTGATATTCAGATGGAACCTCATGTGTTTCAGCTGGTGCCCATTGCCTCTTGTCCTGTTCATGGGCAAGCAGCCCAACTCTGACTCTTTGTACCCTCGATTCAGGTGTTTATAAACATTGATTAGATCCCCTCCGGTCTTCTCTTCTCCAGGCAGAACTCATCCAACTTTTCAGCCTTTTCTCGTATGTGAAATATACCAGTCCATTCATCATCTTTCTGGTCTTTCTCTGAACTATCTCCAGTACATCCATGTCTCTCTCCTGTAGCGAGGAGCCCAGAACTACTCACAGTACTCCAGATGTGGCCTCCCTGCTGCTGAGTAGAGGGGAAGATCATCTTCCTCAGCCTTCAAGCAATACATTGCTTAGCACAGCCAAGAGTATCGTTAGCTTTGTTTATGGAAAGGGCACATCGCTGGCTCACACTCATCTTGGTGTCCTTCTTGTTGTCTCTGACATTCCTTACTGGATTCAATTCCATTGTGCTTTGATTTTCCTAACCTTGTTCCTGTATGCTCAGACAATGGCACTGTATTCTTCCCAAGTTATTCATCTCTGTACTTTCTGATTGCTTCCTTATTGTGTTTGAGTTTGGCCAGGAGCTCCTTGTTCATTCATGCAGATTTCCTCTTTGTTGGGATGGATCACTCTTGAGCTTAGAGGAGGTGATACTTGAACACTCACAAGCTTTCTAGGGCCCCTCTTCCCTCCAGGGTCTTATCCCAAGGGATTCTTTCAACCAGATCCTTAAGGAAACCAAAGTCTACTGTTCTGAAGTCCAGCATTCTGATCTTCCTTTTCAACCTCCTTCCCGCCCTTAAGATCTATATCCTCCAAATGAGCCCTTCCTTGTTTGTGAGTATGATGAACAGCAAAGCAACTTTACTCCTTGTGTCCTTGTGACACTTGGAACCCGCGGGCACTGAAGTCCCTTAGGAACCTCCTGTATTGATAAGTCTCTGGTGTGATGTCTCTCCAGCAGATTTCAGTGTAGCTGAAGTCCCCTATGAGAACTAGGGCTTGGAAACATGAGGCTGTTCCTAACTGTCTGTAGAGGTTATCATCCTTCTTCCCAACCAGATATCCTGTAGCAGACAGCCTATAATGCATGGGTGTCCAACCTTGTGGCTTATCTGGGCCACAGTGAGTGAAGAGGAATTGTCTTGGGCTGCATATATGTAGGCTGCACCAAAAATAATGCCTCCTAATTATTTCCATGGAAATTACAATTATAGGAAGAGCGTAGTAACACTATTTAATAAAACAATTTCTCAACTACAAAACACAATTTTTCATCATAGTCAACACCATTAGAGATACATTTTCACCAGTTAAGAAAGAGCCTGCGGGCTGCACTCATCAAAATCTGTTCTAGCAGAGGTCACCCACTGCTGCTGCCACCACTGCTGAAATGCACCACCCATCACCTCACTGAGCTCTCACCCACTGTTTGGTCTCCATAAATGTTCAGCAAGCATCGATGAATGTCAGTGGGTGCCATTTTTTTCCAAGTGCAAGAATTCAGTGACACCTTTGCTTCATAAACACTTCTATGTCAGATGGCATTTTGTCAGAGTGCCCCTCTGGTTCCATCCATCATACAGCAATAAAAAGTAATGGAATACTGCCAGGAAGGTTCAATCTCTTCTGCCATCTCTTTTGGTTTGAGGTGGCAATTCTACCTCACATATTATGCTAAGTTATGTTGCAACTGGAAGGAGTAATCTAAGTGCAGCCAACAGTAAAATCCATATCTCACCTCCAAAGTCTTTAAGTGGAGAGCTTTGTAGAAGGACAGCTGTCATTAGACTTGTGCTGCCCTCAAGAAAAGGTTAAGGTATGCACCCAAATGTCACCCTGCTTGCCCAGTGAATGATTGTCCCTGCTGCCTTAGCTCAGATTCATGGAGCATCCATGGCCTACAGTTAATAGTAGTTACTCTCATCCCTCAAGTCAGCGTTAGCTGAAATTCCCTCCCTAAGAATCTTCTCATATTATTTATAGGAGATTTATCCACATAGCTAGAGAGAGACCAAAAATTTCTAATTATATCTAGCCTCATCACTTTCCAGTTTTCAGTTCGTTCAGTTTGCCAGACAATGCTTTGCCAAAAACAAGGTTTGCCAAAAATGCTTTGCCCAAAGACAGAGGAGGTATCTGTAGCATGTGCTGACCAGACTCTATAAAAGATTCCTTGAAGCTGTGCTGTCCTGTCTCCAGAGAAAACTTCATGGTGAGTGTCTGTGACTGGCAGAAAGGGACAGTGTCCCTGCAGTCCACTGCTGTCCTGGTATATGTATCTGTGTCTGCAAGCATTTAAAGTCTGTGACATAAAGCACGTTTGTATTTCAACTTTAACTAGTTTATGGAATCCTATGCAGTAGTAAGAAAGGTCTAACATTTCTGCTTTACAGCACTGATCATCTTCCGGCCTGCACCAGACCTTCTTGTGTCACAAGAGGTAAGTGCCTAATTTACTCTCATTTAAGGGACAGACAAAAAGATGGAGGATTTCTGTAGAACTAATTTTATTTTGTGGTGGCAGATTTCTGTGCAGTTGTGTGGGCAGTTGATGTAGGCCCATATATTCCTATTCACTGCCCTGTTGTGGTAAATACAGCACATTTATGGTTGAACAGGTCACTCATGGCAAGCAAGCTTTCCAAAGTGTATGTGCCTGAAGCCACTAGCCACTGTTGCCACACCAGGAAATGCTTTCTGGGGATTCCTCATGTTTAATTCTGGACCAGTGAATTAAACAATCTGTTCTGACATGAAGTCTAGCTAAATAAAGCCAGCCAACAGAAAAACTAATAGCAAAATCTTACAGGTTGGCAATGAAGTGTATGAATTACTGGACAGAACATACACTGTACATTGGCCAGAAATTGGTATGAAAATGTCTATCAGACCATACTGTGGGGTTATAATCTGCATATGGTACTTATACTAGGAAACCTGGTAAAAATGCAAAAAAACCAACTAACTTACTTACGAAAAAACCATAGAGATGTCTTTTTCCTTTACATCTGAAACTAAAGAGAATACAATGGAAGCTCAGCAAGCTATTAGGAATTGTGTAAAGTGTTGGCATTTGGTTGATTCATTTAGGTAACTAGAAGTTCTAACATCACATCTAAATAAATAGCGTGTCTGTCTGACTTCCTAGGAACTCAGGTGTTTTCTATTACTGGACATGAAGTGTTTCCTTGGGAACTCAGTAGTGCATTTAAATATCCATTTTTTACCTGTAAATTCTTGAACTGAGGCTGATAAACTTTTAATATAACTATTCTTTGACAATACAATATTTTAACTTATTGAACTATCCATCCTTACGTACTATTTGCACTATACTATTTTTCATAGATAAGTCTTGCAACTGGTTTCTGCCATTGTCAATGAAATATCAGTGCAGTTGATTTAAGGTGAGATGCGCACTGAAATTTAAGCATGAGATTAAATAGGAATTAATCTGTAACTTATACATGTATGATCTTAGATGGAACATGAAAAAAGTCTTACTTTGTTTAGATGAGACAGATCTCAGAAGTTTCCTGTATGAATTTTTAGATCATTGACATTCCCTCCAAGAAACCAACACCCAGAATAGTTTCTAATTACGACCTAGTAAATCTCTCAATTTAAACACAAAAAGCAAGTTTTTTGTATCTCTTAAACACCTAAAGGAGACAATTTGATAAGGAGGACTCAGCTAGCACTGACTTGTACTGGTGATACCTCAGCTAACATTCAGAGGTTATGCAGAACTCAATTCAGCAGCAGGAAAAGTGTTGAACACATCTAACCCACACTTTATAATCAGAATATATGCTAAAAAAATGAAGACACTGGAGTCCAAGCTTTCTTTAGCCTGAGGAGGTTTGACTTGGCCCCACTCATGTTTTTAGAAGATCGCCCTCACCATGGGACTGGAAAGCATTCTTTAGCACAGGATCTTTCTGCTGGAGCAGATGTGCTACTGTGCAACCAGGAATGCAACATCCATCAGTATTGCAGGAGGACAAGCAGGATGGATGTTGTCTGAAGGGTATAGCTGTTTAGAATCTGCAGCTAGTGTTTCTAGTCCTATATCCACAAAGACATACAGAAAGAGGAGATGCACATCTTATTTCAAAGCCTGAATTTACAATGCAGGACTCCTTAAGAAACTTGTGATGAGAAGCAAACTCCAGCAAATTATTCAGAGCACCAGCAATAAGCATCAAGCCATAGTTAGTTCTCAGAACGCCTTCTGGATTCACCCACCTCTATTTTGTGTATAGGCAACCCAGGTCCTTAATGTGGGCAGTTTGGTTTGGTAACTCCAGGTAGGTGGTATGAATATCTTCTTCTGGCATGCCTCACTGTGATGCTTCATTTCTGTGTTGGAACCCAGTGCTTGCTGAAGGACATAGATTATTTAAAAAATGCTTTTAAATTGTTGAGCTTATAAAATTACAGGTGCTTTACTGATGTTGCATTCATCACAGTAGCCTGGTAGTATTCCTCCAGAAGTAATCTT
The DNA here is from genome assembly GCF_002078875.1 of Numida meleagris. Classification (NCBI taxonomy): domain Eukaryota; kingdom Metazoa; phylum Chordata; class Aves; order Galliformes; family Numididae; genus Numida; species Numida meleagris. The sequence goes on along the minus strand of NW_018364546.1, from coordinate 50,073 downwards.
ATTTAAAAATTTCCTGGTGAAATCCAATATTGTACCTGTTGTGCACAGAAAAATGGATCATAAAAAGATGTCATGAGATTCTTCCCAGACAAATAATTCTATGATGCCATGGAAGTTTTCCAGAAAGTTGAATGGCAACAGAAATTGTTGACTCATTTGGGCAACATATCTGCTCTTCCACAGTGTTCTCTGCTAACAAGCCCCTCCACAAAGTGCAGCCATGTCTTCAGACTCTGAAATGGCCATCTTTGGGGAGGCCGCTCCTTATCTCCGGAAGTCAGAGAAGGAAAGAATTGAGGCCCAGAACAAACCTTTTGATGCCAAGACATCAGTCTTTGTGGTGCATCCCAAAGAATCCTTTGTGAAAGGGACTATCCAAAGCAAAGAATCTGGGAAGGTCACTGTCAAGACTGAAGGGGGAGAGGTGAGTGAAAAGAAAGACTGAGGACACCATTTGATTCCTACTCTGGGCTCTGAGCTGACATGAAGGGATTTGTCTTTTCTTTGGCAGACTCTAACCGTGAAAGAAGATCAAATCTTCTCCATGAACCCTCCCAAGTATGATAAAATTGAGGACATGGCCATGATGACCCA
>NW_018364546.1:43809-49394 GCF_002078875.1 Numida meleagris | reverse complement strand
GCAGCCGGGGAGGACTGCTGTGCCAGGCTGAGTGGAAGCCAACGTGCTGTGTCCCTTCCTCGCAGACCTACTCGGGCCTCTTCTGTGTCACTGTCAACCCCTACAAGTGGCTGCCAGTGTACAACCCGGAGGTGGTGTTGGCCTACCGAGGCAAAAAGCGCCAGGAGGCCCCTCCACACATCTTCTCCATCTCTGACAACGCCTATCAGTTCATGCTGACCGGTGAGTGGTATTCAAAGTAAATCTACTAAAAATAATTTCCCTGATAAATATGTTGATATTATTTTAACACATCATCTGTGTTTTATTTCAGTCATAGAATCAATCATTACAGGCTTAAACAGGCTTTTTACATCGTTATTTCTAAAAGGGAGCTATAGAACCACAGATAGCATGTTAGGGAAAATGATAAGCAGAACTTATCATTCAGGAAGCTATGAACTCCTTATGTTATGTGAAAATTCTGCATCTGCTGTATACACAGTCTAAGTAGCAGAAAATTATCAAAACTAACAAAATTAACAGAAGTGAAAACCATTCTCTCTACTTCATGCAGGAGAAAATAGACCATAACAGTGCAGTACGGAAGAAAAACACATTTGATAAAGGTTTTTTAAAGTTCATAGAAAATTATTAATTTCCAAAGAACTGAAATTGAATTAACTATTGGTATTAAAGAAGTAAAAAAAACCTTAGTTTTTTTCTCAGTGGAATGTACATTTATTGCACTAATTTTCAGTCTTGCTCTATTCTCCATTTTAAAAGTCTCTTTTTTTCTGTCTCTTTTGCAGACCGTGAGAATCAGTCGATCCTGATCACGTAAGTACGCTCCCTGCTTGGGTCCCTGCTGGGCTGCCCTGTGCCAGGGGACCTGCTGCCTGACCTCACGCTCTCTGCTTCTCTGTTTGGTTCGACAGTGGAGAATCTGGTGCAGGGAAGACTGTGAACACGAAACGTGTCATCCAGTACTTTGCAACAATTGCAGCTAGTGGGGAAAAGAAGAAGGAAGAGCAACCTGGCAAAATGCAGGTGAGCTCCTACAATGGACAGACTAAAGGCTCAGCCTTTAATTGCCACATGGATTAAATAAACACTGAACAATTATCATCCTGTAGGGAACGCTTGAGGATCAAATCATCAGCGCCAACCCACTGCTGGAGGCCTTTGGAAATGCCAAGACTGTGAGGAATGACAACTCCTCACGCTTTGTAAGTTTTTGATCAGAGATTTTGACATTCATGGGTGAATAAGGATGTCAGAATGGGAGCTGTCACTTCTGAAGCGACATGGTAGGATGGATGTATTTCTTGAACTAATTGTTTCCTCATAGTTTTTGAAACAAGAAACTATCTGATTCTCTAATTAACTATGTAGCTGGTTTACATAGTTTAGAATTGTTTTTACATGAAGTGTTTTACAGCCAATAAATGTGTACAAAGAGGCATCATTTAAATATATATAAATGTATATATTACTTAGTATTTATAATTTATGTATATATGTTTATACACACCCCTAGTATCTGTCACACAGACAGCAGATATAAAATTGTGTAAATGTTCTATAATGCAAAACTAAAATTTTGTACCTGATCAGTGAAATATTAGTGTCACTTTTGTTAGATACAGAACTGGGCAGGTCTAGTGATTTAACTGTTTAGACTTTGATATGAGCTGTCAGGGAAGGGATAGGACAAAAACGCCTTCAAGACATCCTATAACAAACTGAACTGCTCTATGACAGAACTATGGTCTTTTTCATCCAAAAGGCTTATTAGTAGATAAGCTGTGAAATGTCCTTGAAAAACTGCAATGCTAATCCACTGTCCCAGCATTAAGTTCCACATTCTGTGTGCATTGCCTGTACCTCCACTATTCAGAAGACAAATGCTACCTTCCATTTTCCAAAAGATCCAAAAAAACTAATTTTAACACTCATTACATGAATTCTTTTTCTATATCCATCTGAAGCATCAGTGATAAAAGGCTGCGTTAATAATTTTCGCACTCCTCTGCAATCAGGGATATCCAGCAAAAAATAATAACTTGGCCCAGATCTTTATCTTACTTATGACAATTTTTCCTGAATTTCATTCTTCTTTTGCTTGTGGTGGGGTTTCTTTGGTTGTTTTTGTTTGGTAGATTTTTGGTTTCTTTTTTGTTTGTTTGTTTGTTTGCTTCTTTTTCTGTTTTAAGTGGGGAGAAAACCCCAAAAAACAAATTCACAGCACTTCTTTCTTGAAAATGTGTCCTCTGTGAATAATAGTGTTACAAGGCTATGATCTTTCCTAGTGAAATTTCAAGGTATATTTTTTCTTCTCTAAAGGGTAAATTCATCAGAATCCATTTTGGGGCCACAGGCAAACTGGCTTCTGCTGACATTGAAACTTGTAAGAGACCATCCAGGCTTGTTCACATTCCTTCCCAAATTCTCACCTCCATGTCCCGTCTTGTACCTACCTCTTTCTTCCTTCCTTGCCAGATCTGCTGGAGAAGTCCAGAGTCACTTTCCAGCTCAAGGCAGAAAGAAGCTACCACATTTTTTATCAGATCATGTCCAACAAGAAGCCAGAGCTAATTGGTAGGCGGTACCACTTTTTTTGAATGAACTCTTAACGTAGTTAATATTTGCCTTCATTCTTACTCCTAGATATGTTCTATTCCCCTTTACAGACATGCTCCTCATTACTACCAACCCCTATGACTACCAATTTGTGAGTCAAGGTGAGATCACTGTTCCCAGCATTAATGACCAGGAGGAGCTGATTGCTACAGATGTAAGTTACACGTAGAAATGTTAATACATTTGTTAATACTTTTTATATATGTGGCATTTACATTCACTGAATCTGTTGCCAGAGTGCCATTGACATCCTGGGCTTCACTCCCGATGAAAAAACAGCCATTTACAAGCTGACAGGGGCTGTCATGCACTATGGGAATTTGAAGTTCAAACAGAAACAGCGAGAGGAGCAGGCAGAGCCAGATGGCACAGAAGGTATTAATAATATGTAGAGCTGCCAGTAACAGAAATAGTTACAGAGCTGGCAGGTAGCAGTCATGTATTTTGCTCCAGTTCACTTTTATGAAGACATAAATCTCAGTTTCCACAGCAGTCATAAAATTCCCTTAAAGCTACTGAAGTATTGCAGTTAAAAAACTTGCAGATCTGCACTTAGCTCTTAGAGAAAATCCACTGTTCACTGTGTCACTCTCTCCCTCTGCACATAGTTGCTGACAAGGCTGCCTACCTGATGGGTCTGAACTCAGCAGACCTGCTCAAGGCCCTGTGCTATCCCCGAGTTAAGGTTGGGAATGAATTTGTGACCAAGGGTCAAACTGTGCAGCAGGTAAGAAACAGCTGATGGCTGTGAACCTCTAGCTTAATGTACTGTCTTGCTCTGGGAGCTGTTCTGCTCCTGCTTCATTATTCTCTGTTCTAGGTGCACAATGCTGTAGGTGCTCTGGCAAAGGCTGTCTATGAGAAGATGTTCCTGTGGATGGTTGTTCGTATCAACCAGCAGCTGGATACCAAGCAGCCCAGGCAGTACTTCATTGGTGTCCTGGACATTGCTGGCTTTGAGATCTTCGATGTAAGGAACTCAGAAATAACAGTAAAATCTGTAAAGACCATTGCAGGCCATGAGAAACTGGAGATTTATTGGCTGCTTTTTTTCTGTTTTTTGAAAACGTGCTGTTCACTTAAAATTTCAAATAAAGGTCTGCATTTTATTGCAAGAAGCCTATTTCCAATTTTCTGGAAATGCTTGCCTTTTGAATATGTCATAGCATTTGAATACGTGACTGCTTTTTCTCCATCTCAAAGCATAAGCCTCAAATATTTTTCATGTAATAGTTTTCTGAAGTACAAAGGGAATAAATTGCTGCCTTTTATACAGTTGCCACAAATGCAGTTTTTCACTAGTTTGAGCTTATTATTAAGAAAAAAATCCACTGACAAATAGCATACGATATCACACACTGTATAAATAGAAAGTTAAACCAAAGTCCCACACAAATATGTCCCAAGGCTTTGAAAAAAGTGGGCAATACATACCCTTTGCTTTTGAAGACCTATAATGTGATTCCAAGAGGAGTATATTATTGACTTCCTTCAGTGCAAGCACAGAAGGCAGGCAAACATTTTTTTGCAAAAATTTGGGTAAAGAACCTGAGTGCAGGACAGTATTGGCAAACGGTTGTAACATCTGATATATTTTGTTAGTTCAATAGGAAAATGTACATAATACCAGAAAAAAAAAACCACAGAGATGTAAATTGAACATTGATAGGGATAAGATTACTACATTATTTTTAAATTTGCTTTAAAAATAACAGAAACAAAAGCAGAAACAAAACAAAAACAAAAAAACAGAGATGTGTAAACCATAAAAAAAAGCTTTAACAGGATGGATGGGAGTAAGTTCTACAGAGAGTACTTCATCTTGACAAGTAAATCTTATCGTTGCACAGTTCAACAGCCTGGAGCAGTTATGCATCAACTTCACCAATGAGAAACTGCAACAGTTCTTCAACCACCACATGTTCGTGCTGGAACAGGAGGAGTACAAGAAGGAAGGCATTGAATGGGAGTTCATAGACTTTGGGATGGACCTGGCAGCCTGCATTGAGCTCATTGAAAAGGTATGTTCATTACATGTAGGATGGTTTTTGTTTGTGGCAGAATTTTAGGGCTTTTCTTCAACCTCAGTTTTTTGCTCTGGTTCAGAAAATAATTTTTAGAGAATGGCAATTTGGTTACAAATGATGTACCTTTAGAATATCCATTAAGTACATTAGTATGCATTTGAAAAAAATAACATGCAATTTCACTCATCTGCAAATAGAAGGATTAACGTGCTCACACCTAGGTTGATAAATAGGATTCTTTGCAGTACATTTTTATGTTCACAAAGATAAAACAGCTGTTTATGGAAACTCAGGCACAACTTTCAGTGTTAGGTTTATGTTCTCAATATCAATGTTGTGATTTCACAAACACAGTATCTAGGTAAAACCAGAGGTGTACATAGAAAAAAGGTATAGGATGAACAGGACTGAATAAGTATATCACTGTGAGCCAACACTTTGTGTAACATCCTCTTCTGCATTAATGAAAAGACAAGGATATCTCATCAAAATAAGTTTTCACGAAGTACCTGAAATATCTGTTGATCTGTTGAACAAAGGTCAAATTTAGACACCTTAGTCTACATCATGTTAGATTGAGAAAGGCTTAATGCGAAAATGAAGACCTACTTTTGATCCATTAGAGTTATCAAAAAATTTAGAAAGATTTGTGTCTCGAGTTGAGATGAGATCAGTTCTGAAATGTATTGTTTCAGACAACTGAAATTCATATTTCTTTCAGAAATGTTGGTCCAAGGCTTAAAAGAACTCTGATCCATTTCTCAAAGTCCTGTGCTTTACTCAAATCTCCTTATGAAAGCAGACTTATGTTTTATCTCTATTTTATTTCCTGCTGATTCTTCCAGCCCATGGGCATCTTCTCCATCCTGGAAGAGGAGTGCATGTTCCCCAAGGCAACTGACACCTCTTTCAAGAACAAGCTCTATGACCAGCATC
>NW_018364546.1:39005-40294 GCF_002078875.1 Numida meleagris | reverse complement strand
AGGAAGCAGATAGCTTGGCTGATGCCGAGGAAAGATGTGACCAGCTCATCAAAACCAAAATCCAGCTGGAAGCCAAAATTAAGGAGGTGACTGAACGGGCTGAGGATGAAGAGGAAATCAATGCTGAGCTGACAGCCAAGAAGAGGAAACTGGAGGATGAATGCTCAGAGCTGAAGAAAGATATAGATGACCTGGAGTTAACGTTGGCCAAGGTTGAGAAGGAAAAGCATGCCACTGAAAACAAGGTATGAGGCATAAGATCTCACTCACACTCCAATAAAGAACATCGTGCTGTTGGAAATACAGAATGTCTTGAGTTGGAAAAGACTCACAAGGGTCGTAAATCCAAATGTTACAGGAGTTTTGAACCCACTTGCTTTAATTACATTTGCTCCCTTCTTGTCAAAGGTGAAAAACCTCACAGAGGAGATGGCAGCCCTGGACGAGAACATTGCCAAGCTGACAAAAGAGAAGAAAGCCCTCCAAGAGGCCCATCAGCAGACCCTGGATGACCTGCAGGCTGAAGAGGACAAAGTCAATACGCTGACCAAAGCTAAAACCAAGCTGGAGCAGCAAGTAGATGATGTAAGCATGTGTGCATTCAGCAAGATATGACAATTGTGGAGATAGACCTGACTGGCAGAGCACTGATAGTTTTATTCTATTTAGCTGGAAGGGTCCCTGGAGCAAGAGAAGAAACTGCGCATGGACCTCGAGAGAGCTAAGAGGAAACTCGAGGGAGACCTGAAGCTGGCCCATGATAGTATAATGGACTTGGAAAATGATAAACAGCAGCTGGATGAGAAACTGAAGAAGTAAGCGTGGTTTGGGGCACCTGAGTGCTGGGCAGGTACGCATAGGAGTTTTGTTCAGGCACTAACATCACATGCTTTGTGCAAAGGAAAGACTTTGAAATCAGCCAGATCCAGAGCAAAATTGAGGATGAGCAAGCCCTGGGCATGCAGTTACAGAAGAAGATCAAGGAGCTGCAGGCAAGTCTCTGGTCCTTCCCTTCTGCCCTTCAGAAAGCATGGATAGGAGAAGGACATGGGTGTGAAGGGTCCCTACTGTTCCCCAGGCCCGTATTGAGGAACTGGAGGAGGAAATTGAGGCAGAGCGAACCTCTCGGGCAAAAGCAGAGAAGCACCGGGCTGACCTCTCCAGGGAGCTGGAGGAGATCAGTGAGCGCCTGGAAGAAGCAGGAGGGGCTACGGCAGCTCAGATCGATATGAACAAGAAGCGGGAGGCAGAATTTCAGAAGATGCGCCGTGACCTCGAAGAGGCCACGC
>NW_018364546.1:35273-37005 GCF_002078875.1 Numida meleagris | reverse complement strand
GAGCAGATCGACAACCTGCAACGAGTCAAGCAGAAGCTGGAGAAGGAGAAGAGTGAGCTGAAGATGGAGATTGATGACTTGGCCAGCAACATGGAGTCTGTCTCCAAAGCCAAGGTATAATATAGGTCTTACAGAGACTGCTCATGGGAGCAGTCTGTACCTTGCTTTTCTTGAATACTCATCAGATCATTAGGAAGTAGTATTATTTTTCTCAGAATAACAGTGACCCAGCTTGTACTGCCTATGTTTATATGTAGGCAAGTCTGGAGAAGACATGCCGAGCACTGGAAGATCAGCTGAGTGAGATTAAGACTAAAGAAGAGGAGCATCAACGAATGATCAATGACCTCAATGCTCAAAGAGCTCGTCTGCAAACAGAATCAGGTGAGACATTCACAACTCTGATGTGTCATTGAACAATATCAGAGAGTTGGTGCAGAAATGACCCATTTATGCATATGGCCTGTCCAACACACTTTTCTGTCCATTGAGGATAAAACGTAAGGAAAAAGATCTTAAGTTTCTGTAAGCTCTGCCAAATGTATTGTCTTAAAGCCCTAACTGTTCACAACACTGTAATCAGTGGCAATTAAAGGCCTGTGTATCTGCAAACTCCCAGGTGAATATTCACGCCAGGTGGAAGAGAAAGATGCTCTGATTTCTCAGCTGTCTCGAGGCAAACAGGCATTCACCCAACAGATTGAGGAACTCAAGAGGCACTTAGAGGAGGAGATAAAGGTGAGGAGGTTTTCCAGTATTCTGTCTTATCCAGTGCATCCCCCTGACCAAGAGGTGCTTCAGATCAATAATTGCAGAATTAGTGTGATGACATAAATGAAAACAGTGTGTCTTCCCATGTTAGCTCTGCTGCTTGTTCACTGCCATCTTTTCATTAACCTTTTTGTGAATGCTCAACACTTCCTTCTCCATTCGAGGACTGTTTTAATTTAATATAGAAACAATTTCTGAAAACATTTCAGTCCAGAAATTTCAATTCATTTTCCAAACACTTTTTTTACTCTAGGCCAAGAGTGCCCTGGCCCATGGTTTGCAGTCTGCTCGCCATGACTGTGATTTGCTCCGGGAACAATATGAGGAGGAGCAGGAAGCCAAGGGTGAGCTGCAGCGTGCCCTGTCCAAGGCCAACAGCGAAGTGGCCCAGTGGAGAACNTTGCTCCGGGAACAATATGAGGAGGAGCAGGAAGCCAAGGGTGAGCTGCAGCGTGCCCTGTCCAAGGCCAACAGCGAAGTGGCCCAGTGGAGAACCAAATATGAGACGGATGCTATTCAGCGTACAGAGGAGCTGGAGGAGGCCAAGTATGTGGGGAATTGGGGAAAGCTGGCATAAACTAATAACTGAAAGGGTCACTGAAGCATTGTCAGGAAGAAGTGAAAGCTGTGCTTTGGGAAGGATGGTGAGAGGAGGGTAAATGCATCCTTTAATGTATGTGGATTGGAAAAGGAAAATATGTGCAGAAGGTAGAAAATGGCAGACAGAGAACTAAGGGATGTAGATTACAGACTATGAAGTGGTTAGGTACACTGTTGAGAAAAGTAACAGAGTAAGATGTACTCTTTGTTTGCTAAGTGTGGTATGCACTTTATTCTTCCCAGGAAGAAGCTGGCACAGCGCCTGCAGGATGCAGAGGAACACGTTGAAGCTGTGAATGCCAAATGCGCTTCCCTGGAAAAGACAAAGCAGAGGCTGCAGAATGAGGTGGAGGACCTGATG
>NW_018364546.1:0-35103 GCF_002078875.1 Numida meleagris | reverse complement strand
TGCTCCTCAGATCTTGGCAGAGTGGAAGCAGAAGTACGAGGAAACGCAGGCTGAGCTGGAGGCCTCCCAGAAGGAGTCTCGCTCCCTCAGCACGGAGCTGTTTAAGATGAAGAATGCCTATGAGGAGTCCCTGGACCACCTGGAAACGCTGAAGCGTGAGAACAAGAACTTGCAGCGTAAGTCGCTCAGCCTCTCCTGCTGGCAGGGCTTTCTCAGAAGCTTGTCTGCCCCCCTCTCCACCTGGGTCTGTGCCTGCAGTGATGAGAGGAGACCTGTTTTGCTGGTGTCACAGGGCCTTTCCCTTTATGCTCATTATCTGACCATGCAATTTTTCACTCTTCTCTGCAGAGGAGATTTCTGACCTCACGGAGCAGATTGCAGAGGGAGGAAAGGCAATTCATGAGCTGGAGAAGGTCAAGAAGCAGATTGAGCAGGAGAAGTCTGAAATCCAGGCTGCTCTGGAGGAAGCTGAGGTGCGTTCTTTTTTCCTTAACTGCTCACCTACAATTATATTACTATAATTGTTTATTAAACATAGATTAGAAACCTTAATATAATTTATGAAATTATATGCATTTAATGATAACTTCCAAGCACAGGAAGCTTAAGGTGTTAAACATAATTACAGTCTTCCATTATATAGCAGTCCTTTTCTTTTTTTTGTGCAGTGATGATGCTATGCAGCAGCCTATATGGGATTTTTTTTTTTAGTCTCTATGCCATTTAATTTATTAAGTGGTTTTTCATTTAGTCAGTGATGTTTTCTTTGTATTATTATTTTTTTTTCTTTGATTTGATTTGATTTTTTTTTTCTTAGGCCTCCTTAGAACATGAAGAGGGGAAGATTCTGCGCCTCCAATTGGAGCTCAACCAGATCAAGTCTGAGATTGACAGGAAGATAGCAGAGAAAGATGAGGAAATTGATCAGATGAAGAGAAATCACCTCAGGATTGTGGAGTCCATGCAGAGCACCCTGGATGCTGAGATCAGGAGCAGGAACGAAGCCCTGCGGCTGAAGAAGAAGATGGAGGGAGACCTGAATGAAATGGAGATCCAGCTGAACCATGCCAACCGCATGGCTGCAGAGGCACAAAGGAACCTGAGAAACACACAAGGAGTGCTCAAGGTATGTCTGAACCAAAGATGTGCTCACCATTTTCTCATATTGCTAAATTTTTTCCTGTCTTCTATCAGTTCCACAGTGATGTGAAAATAGGAAATAGGAAAATAGGAGGAACATGCCTCACAGTGTCTCATATCTCCTACCAGGATACCCAGCTACATTTGGATGACGCTCTCAGGACACAGGAGGACCTGAAGGAGCAGGTGGCCATGGTGGAGCGCAGAGCAAACCTGTTGCAGGCTGAGACTGAGGAGCTACGGGCAGCCCTGGAGCAGACAGAGCGCTCCAGGAAAGTGGCTGAGCAGGAGCTTCTGGATGCAAGTGAGCGTGTGCAGCTCCTCCACACTCAGGCAAGTCCATGGGTTGAATGCATCTAATCATTAAACCTATTCTCATTTTTTAATAAGTACATAACTTCAACAGACCTCTACCATAACTATTATCAGCAAGAAATATTCTTCATATAAAAAACTTATAGATATCTAAGTAGGGAAATTGTTTTTTACTGAATATGAGAGATGATATGTATGTACATGTTATATCTGCTGCATGTTTTTTCTTCAACAGAACACCAGTTTAATCAACACCAAGAAGAAACTGGAATCAGATATTTCCCAAATTCAGAGTGAAATGGAGGACACCATCCAGGAAGCTCGCAATGCTGAAGAGAAGGCCAAGAAGGCCATCACCGATGTGAGTTGGAGCACTCCTTCACTGCTGATGGTGGATGCATTCTCCTCTCAAATATCTCCAGTCACAAAGTGCCTGTGATTTGTTCTTCTCCAGGCGGCCATGATGGCAGAAGAGCTGAAGAAGGAGCAGGACACCAGCGCCCACCTGGAGAGGATGAAGAAGAACCTGGACCAGACAGTGAAGGACCTGCAGCTCCGTCTGGATGAGGCAGAACAGCTGGCCCTGAAGGGAGGCAAGAAGCAAATCCAGAAGCTGGAGGCCAGGGTGCGTAGGACTGGTATTTGTGCAATCCCAGGTCAGAGATAGCAGGGAAGCTCCAGTGATGGGTTTCTCATTGCAGGTGCGGGAGCTGGAAGGGGAGGTTGATGCTGAGCAGAAGCGCAGCGCTGAAGCCGTGAAAGGTGTGCGCAAGTACGAGAGGAGGGTGAAGGAGCTGACCTACCAGGTAAGGCATGAAGCATAAAGCTTTCACATTCTCCTCACAACACACTATGCCCAAGGGCATGTGTTTTCAAACCCAATTCTCTCTCTTCCCTTCTTACTAACAACTTTAGTCAGAGGAAGACCGGAAGAATATTCTCAGGCTTCAGGATCTGGTGGACAAACTACAAATGAAGGTTAAATCCTACAAGAGACAAGCTGAGGAGGCTGTAAGTACCATGTTGAGTGGGATCAACAGTCATTTTCCAAGGGAGAATTACACACTGGGTTATAAGCATAAATACAGAATTAGTTTTTTGTAAGGTTTAGTGGTCAGCTGTGAAGTTTGACTTCACAGGAGTGAAGGGTTTGACTTTACAGGAGTGTCATGAATAACTGAGATTGAGGAGGGTTATGTTTAAGCACTGATAGAATGGAGATAAGAAGTCTATGCGATAACCTGGCAATGACCTGACAGACCTCAAGATGCAGGAACAGGAGGACTGAAACCCCTATCATGGTTCCTCAACACCAATTCCCTTTCTCTGCACAGGAGGAGCTGTCCAATGTTAACCTCTCCAAATTCCGTAAGATCCAGCATGAGCTGGAGGAAGCTGAGGAGCGGGCTGACATTGCAGAGTCACAGGTCAACAAGCTCAGAGTGAAGAGTCGGGAGTTTCACAGTAAGAAGATAGAAGAGTGAGGATGTCATGAGGCAGCAAAGTGGCCTGAGGAATGCACAAAATGTGAATCCTCTGTCACTTTCTTTTACAATGTCTATGTAAACATGTCAATGTCTAGAGAATAAAGTATGTAGATTACTTTGCATACACAGCCGAAGCAGTGGTGCTCTTTGTCAGAATTCAAGTCTAAAGTTACTAATGTGTGTGGTTTTTCTCAAAAGATGTTTCCAAGAACAATTAATTTGATAGAGTAGAACTCTAACTGTTGTAAAATTTATTGCCAACAGAGCAAGCAAATTTTTGCAGCACTCTACTGTGTATCCCAACAACATAGTTTTAATTTAATATTTGAATTAGTTTCTACAAGAAGAAATGTTTAAGGGTAAATAGCAAGGGGAACTGTTTTTTAGTATTTAAAACTTGAAATGGGAACAACTCCAGGAACATGACAGTATGAAAGGAATCTCTTAGCCTGACACTATAAGAAAACAGTGCAACACTGAACATGCTAGCCATTCCTACCTGTCCTCGTTTTGCAGCTAAAAGCCAGTGTTCTCCAACCCTAATAGAGTAATAATTAAAAGAAAATAAAAGGGTAAAACTGTAGAATAACATGTGGGAAGGACAAAAATGAGAAAAATTAGGCTATGAAGATAATCTTCAAGGCACACAGGATGCTACTGACTGCAGCTGTTCTTAGCAGTGAAGCAAGGGGTCTCTGCAGCTTTAGCAGGCAGTACCTTTGGATCTCACTAGAAGATCTACTCTGAAGCAAAGAATGTTGTAATCTGGGGCACTTGTAAAGAGACGCCATTGCTTCATTTATATGGAATAGGAGTTTTACAGAGGCAAGCAGCAGTGCAGCTAGAAATAAGGAATAGCCATTCTGGCAGCACTGGACCCTGATACATTCTGTACCTGCTAAGGCAGGTATATCCAAACCATGGCCTGTAGGCTGAATGCAGCCCTGCCTAGTTGTCCCTGCAGCCACCCCTGCCCACCTCCATCATGGTGGCCCTTCCCCTCAGCACCAACTGGACCACGCTGTGCCATGAGCCCCTCTGGGCTGAGCCCAAGGACGGGGCACGGGGCAGGGGCAGCTCACCTGATGGCCGGTCACTGGATGGATTCTGATACACCAGCTAAACACAGCCTGTGAACAGCAAAAATATGCAGCCGTGCCTTCCATTTTGGTAAAGGAATTTGGGAATAGGTTTCAAGATTGCCAAAAAAATCATCAATGTTTTTGCTTATTTGCAACTCCATTTTTAGTCAGCAGAAGTACATTATCTGAAAATTTTGCAATGGAATGTATAGAGTTGCAAACAAAAATGTGACCATGCCTCTTCAGCAGACCGTTATCAGCTGTCTCTTACCAGAGAGAAATACCCCTCACATCACAGTCACACCTCATTCGTGTCATCACTTTTGGCAGTGCACACGTTGGTGAACAAATGTTTTGAAGGATGAAGCACAGGAGGAGCAAAAAACGCCATCAGACATCTCTGAGGAACACCTTGACAGCTCACTGAGAATTACAACCACTGCCATTGGACCAAGGTGATGCATTTATTTCACAAAAGCAAGGTCTAATATCCTCCTAGTTTTGAGGGGATTTTTCTCTTTTTTTTACATGTTTCAACAGAGAACTTTAAAAATTTAGTAAGTTTTATTACTTTATATACATAAACGATATTGTCTACATTATGAGGGCTGCTCTGAAAGGAATGCCTCCTGTTTTATCATGTTGGCCCACGATGTCAGAGGCAGATGTTGGTGGGATGGCAGCAGAGATTGAACCTTCTTGCCAGTATTCCATTACATTCTTTTGTTATGGAGCAGATGGCAGCAGAGGGGCAGTCTGACAAAATGGCACCTGACATGGAAATGCATATGAAGCAAAGGTGTGGAACTGAATTCCTCCACGAGGCAAAAATGGCACGCACTGACATTCATTGACACTGAACATTTATAGAGAATAAACAGTTCATGTGGACAGTGGATGTGGAGTGTCATACAATGGGGTGGTGGGTGGTGCATTTCAGCAGTGGTGACAGAGACAGTGACAATGGGTCACCTCTGCTGGTAGATTTTTACAGCTACAGCTTTTGTTCATAGCTGGCAAAAATTCATACTTGATGCTGGTGACTATGTGGAAAACTTGTATTATGTAGATGAAAATTTGCTCAAACAGTGTTATTGTGCTTTCTGTATCTGTTGTAGTTTACATGGAAATAAATAGGAGGAATTACTTTTGGAACAACATACATATATACAGGCCAAGACTGTTCCTCTTCACTCAGCATGGTCCAGGCAAGACAAAAGGCTGGACACTCATGTGCTATGGGCAGTACTAATATCATTACACTCAGTACTACTACCAGTACACTCAGTACAGGGATTCTTATGTGCCCCCTGAGGTCCTGCCTAGCTCTGCACCACTGTTTCCATGGAGTATTTCAAGGAGCTGTGAAGCTGCTGGAGAAAGGAATTAGAGTTGCTGGCAGAGCGGTGCAGAGGAGAGAGTGTGAGGAAAGACTCTGGCACCAATCATAGCCAGCAGTGTACTTGCAGCACCAGCATTTAGGATCAGGAGATTCTCTTTCTCCCAGGTACACTGAGGCTTAGACCCATGGAGTCCTCTCATGTTGTAACCAAATATGGATGTACTTTGCTAGGCAGCAACTAAATATATTGAAGGAGAAGGTGACACCCTGCGTTGACTCCTACGTCATTGTATGGTTGCTCTGGAGAGACAGCATCTTTATGTGTGAAACTGTGAAAGTTGCATCAATGCCAGAGATATCTGAGCTCCAAAGAAGGGAGACAGCCCCTCTCTACTCTCCCTTCCCCAGCATGCTCCAAAAAGACGAGATTCTTTCTTTCCAGACAAAACCTTTTTTCTACACATTTAAAGGCAGAAAAAGAACAACTTCTTTCTGTATTAAGATGCATATTTCTAGCCAAGCTCTTTTAATTTTGCTAATGCTATGGAAGACTTCTCCTTTGGATGTTAGCCCGAAGAATATTTCTACACTGTTCAGTTCCTCCCATGTGAATGACAAGGAACATAAAGCTGCACAGTGCAGAAGAACCTCCTGGGTTAATCTCCTCCATCCATGCTGCATGGGGAATATCAGATGCAGTGCTCACTTGGAATCTTGATTTAGTCCTTGCTTTTAGACTTTTTTTGATTTTTTTTTTTTTTAAGAGAAGATTGTGCAAACTAAACTTACAAATAAAGCTTAACTCTGAAATCAATGTACTGTAACTGTGGATCAGTAAAACACGCAGAAATATTTCCAGGACCATGGGTACCTTATTCAGCCTGTTGACTGACTAAAGAATACTGCAATGGGCTCAGGACCATAGTTCGATGCCTAAAATCCCTCTTCCCCTTCGACAATATTACTCTGATTATCCAAAACAAATTACATGGCCCAGCTGTGAAAGAATCATGAAGCAGCTGAAAATGTTAGGGCTTCTCATCTATAAGCAATTATTTCTTGAGAATTTGTTCCTAAACACTCAGTTGATGAAAGGTAAAATTACAGGTTCCTCGAATTACGTATGACATCTCAATCCAATTATCTACTTGAAACTGCACATTGCATTGGGCTGACCTGACCTTACCACTAAGCATCTCAGTAAGGAAGATCAGAGACTTCTTGGAATCAGAGTGGAAAATTAATGGGAGGGGTAAGGAAAATAAGTCACTCCTCACTTTGTGATTTGCTGCCATACACGTAGGACAGGAGTCATTTTGAGCTGACACACTATTTCTGGAGTCAGGTTGCTTGTGACCTGATAAGTGCTGATGCAAAAGTAACAGATCTTGGAAAATACATGATTCCTACCAGACACCTCTTGTCAGTAATGTTAGATTCAGCATTCCTGTTCCCAAAGCATGTCCAAGCCATGCACTCAGGCCCCATTAGCAGTACCTTATAAAGAATTTCATTCCTCTCTATTGACTGAGGAAGAGAGAAAAAGAGAAAAGGCAAAGAAGAGGAAAAGAGAGAGAATAAGAGGGAGAGAAAAGGGTTGAAATAAATGCAGAAAGAGGAAAAGATAGTAATGCAGATGTATGAAGGGAGAAACAGGAAGAGAGAGCAAGAGAATGAAAGCAATGAATTGAGAAAGAGAAAGGAAAAGGGAAAGATAGAAAACAATAAAACATCATCTATGTCTTGAGAAGTATGCAGGAATGCAGAAGGCTCTCTTGGCAGTGTGTTTAACAGCTGGACCTACTCAAGAAGGGGGATCCACAGTGCTTTTGTGAGCCTGGTGGCCCTCCATCCATTTCATGCCCATTTCCTGACTATCTGAATACCTAATCATAGAAGCATAATAGAATGGTTTGGGCTGCATGGCACCTTAAAGACCATCTAGTTC
Organism: Numida meleagris; assembly: GCF_002078875.1. Taxonomy (NCBI): domain Eukaryota; kingdom Metazoa; phylum Chordata; class Aves; order Galliformes; family Numididae; genus Numida; species Numida meleagris. Next base: position 27,789 of record NW_018364546.1, on the reverse strand, counting down.
CAAACTACCCATCATGGTAGGGACACTTCAAATCTGTTTTCTGAATTTCTGCTCACCCTGGCACTGCAGAAGGAATGGGCAGGCAGGCTGTGCCTAGAGCCTCCTCACATTACAAGTCCCTGTGAACCATAGTGCGAAAAAATTAATTGAAGACAACAAAAGGGAGATGCACTTTGGGAAAGCAGAGGTACTGGTAGAGAAGTGGTAGCATGGTAGCAGGTAGTGTGTGGGACACTCCTGGGATAGCTGAGAAGGTGGGTGTAAACAATGACACTGCAAAAAATACTTCCATTTTGCAAGCTGCTAATGCTTTTAGATATAGAGACTGAAAGTGATTTTCATGGCAGATACCTCAGTGAGTGAAGAGAGCGTTACAGTTTAGGTCAAGCAGGAAGCATTCCTTTCCTTCAGTGCTCTTGGAAATGTTAAGAATTTCCTCCTTTGGTATATGAAATCACAGCATTCTGAAACACTTTTTAATGTTTGTTCTATCCTGAAAGAGAACTTCCTTGGGTAGCTATGAATCTGGTCTAAAGGATGGGCTATGTTCACCATTACAATACAAAAGTACTGAAATCATATAGGTAAACAATTAGGATAAACACAGGAAAAAACCTGCTTTCTAGGGGTTATTTGAGGTTGTGGATGAACCCTCATGGCAATGACAGAAAAAATCACAGAATCATTGAATCATAGAATGGTTTGAGTTGGATGAAAAAGGTAGTAGAAGAATATACTTCAGTAGCTCTCTAATTCAATGCATGGCACCTGATTCCATTGTTAAGGGATGCTCTGAGTGGTCAAACTGGTGTTTTGATCAAAAGCAGTATGTAACTGTATCTGAGTACAGCCATAGCACAGATACAGGATGAAATGCATGTTCTTTGCATTCACAGCATTCAAAAGGAAGTCATCTGCAACCAAGCAGTCGGACAAGACAATCTTTGAACATTCCTTCCAATTGAATGATTCTATTCTATTCTATTCTATTCTATTCTATTCTATTCTATTCTATTCTATTCTATTCTATTCTATTCTATTCTATTCTATATTGATTAGCTGACTTTATGGCAACTCTGTTATCTGTCAGAGATTGCAACCTCAGACCTTTTCTGGTCTAGTCACTCTCTCATGCTAACACTAGATGAGTAAGACTAATCTCCCTTTGCTCCACATCATTTTCATTCTTCAGCTCCTTCTACCACCTGCTGTCTCTCTTTTTGCCTCTTCTACCCAGAGACCTCCTAGCCTTCCCATCCCACTCACTTCTCTGTAACAGGAGCTCCCCAGCTCCTGTGGTCAGTGGTGAAAGGGACATTCTTAATGTCATGTCCTCATCCATAACTCACTGTCCTTGATGCTTACTGGGAAGAGAGGAGCCCAAGTACCTGTGCAACTTTGACATTCATTCAGCACTTGTCCAAGTGCTGTTTTTACGATGATTCTCTATTTCACAATTAAGTGGTGCTCAGCTCTTCTAGGAGTCCCAAACATTATGTGTGAAACATCATACAAACTTAAGTAGCAGATTTTTCTATACCATGAAGTGCTACCACAAACGCACAGCAAAACTAAATCTTGGAGCAGAGTCAACAGAATAAAATTAAGACACAGTAAGATCATCACAGACTCTCCATGATTTGGTGCTTGGTTCAGCAGAAGTAATTCTTAGTCCCATAAATGACAGCTTACCTTTGCCATGTGCAAAGGCACAAATGCCCCAAATTGCCCTGCAAATATTCTCCCCTGAATACATTCAAATTTCTTATAGTTCTGTCCCTCAGTCTGTTCTCCTCAAAAGTTAAGTAATTCTTCTAGTCTTATCTCATAATCATTATGAGGTTAATTTATTTCTTTTTTAAATTACAGCAACACTTTAGATTAGATATTTCCTGCAGGTAATAATAAAAGCATGCATTTCATTAGTCAACAGGAGAGATTTTAATAAGGAAAGTGTGTCCTACCATCTCCACAGTCTAGTGCCCAGCTGTATCTTAGTGTTGGGATGTGTTGAGATTAGAAGTCTTGCTCTGAAAGATCAGTGTTTCAGCAATTCTGCTTCTTTGGTGCTAACATTCCTATGAGCTCTTGTTTTACACAGAGGACAGCAGAAATGCTGCTGCACAGCAGGCTGGGCATTCCCTGCCAGCTGGTTCATCAACTACTCCACAGGGTTTACTTATCCCGCTAGCATGCCCTGCTCATACTGAGAGAGTGGCTGACAACAGCATTTGCAAGCTGCAAATCCCAGGGGGAATGTTTCTCAAGTAAAGTGTTGTACTGAATAAGCCATAGATTTGTATGATCTGGCCACTTTTTTTTTTTGTCAGACTCTTCTGTCTGACAAGACTTATGTCTGGAACAGCTCAGTGCAAAGAAGAATAATACTGTTTGTTAAGGGGGAGTAAAATGGTTTTTGTAAGGTTTACAATGACTGAAGACACGGTGGTTCGTACACTGATTATTCAGAGTAGCCTACTCTAATAGCAAAGATACTGCAACAAGAATAATTTTTATTAATATAATTAAGAGAAACATTATTTTTAACTTATAGCCGTTTATGGAGCCATTTTTAGATCTTTAGATAAGTTGAATCACATGGGAAGTTTCTTGTGTTTTTTTTTTTTTTTTTTTTGGTCTTTTTTTTTCGGTGCAGTGAAGATTTCAGGCACATTTAGAAAGCCAACAGACTGTCATGGTGTAAAATAAGAAAAGAAGGCCTCTGCAGAAAAGTTGTTTTTTCATTACAGAGAAATTAAGGATATTAGCACAGTTTTTTATAGAATAGTTTTCAGGACCAATAGAAGTGTAACAATGCACCAGGAATAGGTGGTACTTACCATCATATTTTTAAATGAATTAAACTGTAAAAATTATTTATTTTCTGTGACACATAACCAGTAACACAATATAACACATATAACCAATCAATGTCATAGAAATGGAAATGGTTAAGTCGAACACCAGGCTTTAGGAGAGACTCAGTAGTGAATCCAAGACTGCATCCAAGCAAGTGTGAATTCTGGATCAACAGATACTGCTAAAAATTAGAAAATAAATACACTGCATATGTACCAGCACAGCTTTTCTAGAATAAAGTCATGGCTGCCAAGTCAGATATCATGGGCAGAAGAGTGTCTGAGTCACTGGGTGCCTCAGTGCTCACACGAAGCAGTGCTAAGACTGCCCTGTTCCTCTATTACCCCAGGTATTGGTAGGTACCAGCATTTGAGCAACATGTTTCAACATGATCTCATCAAAGGAACCTCAAATGTCAAACAGCAAATGGAATAGTTCACAGTGCAGTATAATATTCAGTGGACAGTCATCATGAAGGTGCCTTTATCTGCAGTAAAGGCAAAATTGCCCTTGTCTGACTCGCTCGTAAGTCTCTATGTTCATAGAGCTGGCCTTGTACTGGCCTTCAGTACTAGCACATCGGCTTTCAAGAATCCCTCTTACTTTGATCACTTTTCTACCACGAAGGCCAGCACACAGATTGGAGCAACAAAGAGCATAGTTTGACCCAATTTAACTCTGCAGGTGGCTGAGCATGACACAGTCATTCGCTCACTCCTCCTCTTCCCAGTTTGATGTGAGAGAGAATCAGAAAAAAGCATTCAAAGTAGGCTGACATAAAACTATTTACTTGTTGGAGGGCAGGTTGCTCGGCAGCACGTAGCTACTGATTTACTAATGATTTACGATGTAATCTTAGATGAAAGGGGTAAGTTATACCTGCATGGAATGTGGTGTTTCTAGTAGAGTTCTGTACTTAACAACATGTACTGTACACAAAATTAGCCTGGGTAACGGTATTGTTCTCTTATACGCTTGGTCGCATAGACCCTGTATCCCTGGAAGCATAGATGCTATATAAGATGGTGTGTTGTCACAATAAAGTTGAAGCTGCATGAACTCACATTGAGTGTCAAGCTTCCCACGCCGGAGCGGGTAACCCTGTGGGGAACGTGGGGAGTTTCCCAACATTTACTAAGATAGAGAAAAGGATTATAATTATGGCAAGTATATATATATATATACATATATATATATATATAAATGTATATAACGAGTGATGCACAAACAATTGCTCACCACCCCCTGACTGATGCCTAGCTAGCTCCTGAGCAGTGGAAGAGAGCAAAACATCCCCTTAACCCCTTCAAAACTCCTTCTGCATGATGTCATATAGTATGGAATATCCCTTTGGGCAGTGTAAGTCAGCTGTCCTAATTCTGTTCCCTTCCATCTTCTTGGGCCCTTCACTGCAAATGGCCTTGACTCTGTACAGCACTGCTTAACAGCAACTTTAAACATTGGTGTGTTATCAACATCATTTTTATCCTAGAACCAAAACATAGCATCATTCCAGTCACTCTGAAGAAAACAATTCCATCCAAGGTGAAACTAAGACACATTACTAGTCAATGCTTTCCGGAAGCAGGTCTATGACCAAGCTTATCCAGCTTGAAAAGCTTAGGGACAGCAATATAAGAATATTACTGCTTCTCTGGCTGAGGCTAGATTCACCCCAGTGCAGAGCTATGCCTGTTATATCTAAAAATATATATATATTAAAAAGATAACAAAGAGAATTATCCATTGGTGGCAGCTCCTCATCCTTCCATTTAGATCAGAATACTTTGTCCACAATACTACTGCTTTCATCCCAAGACTAAAGCCCTGCTATTTGACTGAAACAATGGTATTCAGTGTAGGCAGCTCACAGTTTCCTGGGTCACAAAAGATCTATGAAAATAATCCCACATAATATCTATAAAGGTTTGGCCAAAAGGTGCGATTTCTTGCTCAAAGGTGAGTGAATGGAGCAAGATCCAGGTGGCTCTCCTCAATTACTTTTCTGAATGGAGAAAATATTTAATACCATATCAATTTTTGGGATCAGACATGAGAGAAGTGACAATACACTGAGAGCACTGACCACGCCTCCAAGTTGGAGGAATGGGGGATTGACCTCCATCAGCAACGTGAACACTGAAGCCAAGTCTAACACAATTGAAGGAATATTCAACCTCAGTTCACATGCTCACCTGTGTATTTCAGCCATTTAGCCCTTGCTGAATTATGTCAGACTTCAACCTCTTCAGGGAACTGCTTGTCAGGGTGACATGGGATAAAGCCCTGGAGGAAAGAGGGACCCAAGAAAGCTGGTCAGTATTCAAGGACCATCTCCTCCAGTCCCAGAAGTAGTGCATCCCAATAAAGAGGAAGGCAGGCAAGAATGCCAGGAGGCCTCCGTGGACGAACAAGGAGTGCTGGACTTAATTAAGAACAAAAAGAAAGTCTATAGGGAGTGGAAGCAAGAAAGAGTTACCTGGGAGTACTACAGAGAAGTTGTCCAAATGGCCAGGGATCAGGTTAGGAAAGCTAAAACCTAGGCAGAATTAAATCTAGCAAGGGACATTAAGGGGGAACAAGAAGAAATTCTACAGATATATCAGTTATAAAAGTAAGGCTAGGGAAGATGTGGGCCCCTTCTGGAAGAAAGACCTGGTCACGAGGGATATGGAGAAAGCTAAGGTTCTCAGTGAATTCTTTGCCTCAGTCTTCACTGGCAAGGGCTTAAGCTGCCCAAGTTGCAGAAAGCAAAGGTAAGAACTGGGAGAAGGAAGATCTGCCCGCTGTTAGTGAAGATCAAGTTCGAGACCATCTGAAGAAGCTGAAGGTGCACAAGTCCATTGGACCCAACAAGATCCATCCATGGGTTCTGAGGGAACTGGCAGATGAAGTTGCCAAACCACTATCCATCATACTTGAAAGGTCATGGCAGTCTGGTGAAGTTCACACTGACTGGAAAAGCGGACACATAACCCCCATTTTCAAGAAGGGAAGATGATCCACAGTACTACATGGCAGCCAGTCTCTCCTCTGTGGTTGGCAGGATAATGGAGCAGATCTTCCTGAAGGCACATGGAAAATAAAGATGAGGTGACTGGTGGCAACTAGCATAGCTTCACCGAGGGAAATTTGTACCTGCCAAACTTGGTAGCAGTTACAGCATACAGTAGATAATGAAAGAGCAACTGATGTCATCTACCTGGACATGTGAAAAGTGTTTGACACTGTCCTGTACGACATCCTAGTTGCTAAATTGGAAAAAAAAATGATTTTGATGGATAGACCACTCGATGAATAAGGAATTGACTGTATGGTTGCTCTCAGAGAGTTGTAGTTAATGGCCCAACGTCCAAACGGAAACCAGTGACAGCTGGCGTACCTCAGAGATCAGTGCTAGGATAGTGCTATTTAACATCTTTGTAGGCGATATGAACAGTGGGATCATGTGCACCCTCAGCAAGTTTGCAGATGATGACAAGCTGAGTGGTGCAGTTGATACGCTAGAAGGAAGGGATGCCATCCAGAGGAATCTGGACAGGCTTGAGAGGTGGGCCCATGCCAATCTCGTCAAGTTCAACAAGGCCAAGTGCCAGGTCCTGAACGTGTGTCAGGGCAATCCTAAGCACAAATAAGGCTGGGCAGAGAATGGCTTGTGAGCAGCCCAGAGGAGAAGGATCTGGGGATGTCGGTTGACGAAAGATTCAACATGAGCTGGTGCGCCTGCAGCCCAGAAAGCCAACTGTATCCTGGGTTGCATCAAGAGAAGCAGGGTGAGGGAGGTGATTCCGCCCCTCTACTCTGCTCCCGTGAGACCCCACCTGGAGTACTGCATCCAGTTCTGGAGACCCTAACACAAAAAGGACATCGGGCTGTTGGAGCCGATTGAGAGCATGGCCACAAAGATGATCAGAATGCTGGAGCATATCCCCTATGAGGACAGGCTGAGAGAGCTGGGGCTTTTCAGCCTAGCAAAGAGGAGGCTCCAGGGGGACCTTATAGTGAGGATCCACAGAGAAGCTGCAGAGGGACTTTTTATAAGGGCAGGTGGTGACAGGACAAGGGGAAATGGCTTTAAACTGGAAGAGGATAGGTTCAGTATAGATATTAGGAAGAAATTCTTTACTGTGAGGGTGATGAGACACTGGAACATGTTGCCCAGAGAGGCTATGGATGCTCCCATCCTGGAGGTGTTCAAGTTCAGACTAGATAGGGCTTTGAGTAAACTGGTATAGCGGGAAGTGTCCCTGCTTATAGCAGGGAGGTTGGAAATAGATAATCTTAAAGGTCCCTTCCAACCAAAACCATTCTATTCTTCTATGATTCTATGTGGAAGAGTTTATCCACATAAATGACAGTAACAGGCCTCTATGCGCTGTTACCATAATTTCATGCAGTACAGAAAAACAGCAGCATGCTTACCTTCATTCTAGAAAGGTAGGTCCAAATTAATAACAGCTCTGCTGGCAAGTGCAAAGGAAATACAGTTATCACATAACTGGAGCTGCTGGGACCAAGGCTTAGAAAGCACTTCTGAAAAAAATCTGAGACTGCATACATCTGCAAGTTTCAACAAGGTATAACTCAAAGGACCTAGGGAAAGTTAAAAGTTCAATTAATAGAGCTGTAAGAGAAAGAATTGATCTGCAGCCTATAAATATTATCCTCAAGCAAAACAGCAGAACACTGCTTTGTATGCTGGCAACAGGTAGTCAAACACAGGGCACATGAAAAAAGCAGGGAAAGATGCCTAATACCTGCCCAGATCTCCTTCAGAAAGGACTTCCAAAATTGTCCTCTTGCATGCCAAGGGGAGCACACCATGCAGAGACCAAAGACTTAGTGCCCATGCCTGGATATCAGAGAGATTTTGTTTGAAGGTGTAAACGTCTTTCCACTAATAGACCTTTATCCTCAAAGGAAACAAGAGGAGCCTGTTCAGGCTGTTTTTATCTCTGTGCAACTGTGCTGCAGTGTGTTTGTGCTGCTCTGTGTGGCCAGGTATGTATATATCAATATATGTTACATGTGTGTGATCTGTATGTGTATGACTTCTGGGCATACACACTACTGTTTGCCCCTGGCTATGTTGCTGTGGCAGCCTTGCCTCTGTCAGGCTACCAGATTCAGCTGTTGTCTGACAAGAAATGGCTCTGAAACAAAGCCAGCAAAAAAACTGCTGGCAAAGGAGGAAAAAGTCAAGGACTGATAATTGTGAGGTGGGGAAAGAAGTGTTTCCCTGCAGGACAGCCAGCCTTCTAACTGACTCCTGTCAGCTGGCAGGGCTGCTGGGACATGCTGCTCAAAATACTCTGGCAGTGTCTTAGATAACAAGTGAACGACACACATAGTTGGAAAATTCCTGCATCTGACCTGGCTGGCAGGGCATAAGCCTCTCTTATTTGTCTTCTATATTAGGAACTTGTTATTCACTCAGTGCTGACACAGAGGAAGCTTGATGGAAAGCAAATCAATCAAAATAAAAGAGAAGGGAACTGAACAGAATGGTGTGGTTTTGTGATCACCTTCTCCAGCTCAGTATGCCCTGAGAGGACTATTGGTAAAGGCCTTGTTCATCGGGGACATTTTCCAGGTTCACATGATAAGAACAGATGTCCAAAGAAAAGGATGTGGTGGAAGTGCACTGTTCAGAGCAAAACGCATACACATTGGCACAAGCATGCTGAGCTCCCCCTTGGGTGACAGTGCAGGTGGCAGGAAAGTGGGAGAGCACCTGGCTCAAGGCTGTAGAAGATGCAAAGATGTGTGCGGGCAGCCCTGTATTTGGCCGCACAGACGCACACTCTCACACGTACATGCACTCCCTCACAAAAGTACACAAAGCCTGGAAAGGGCTCTTTCTTGTCACCTGCAATTTGATGCTCACGAGCCAAGAAACAGCATTCCAGCATTTTCTCCTCTCCACAGAAGCAGTCTTAGGGCAAACCCCTTCCTTTCCCTTCTCCCATCTAAGAGGACAAAGCTGTGCTAGTGTCAGCATCCAGTCCTGGCTCAGAGCTGCCAGCTCTGTGTATGCCTCACATCTACCACACTGAGCCCTTGGCTTGTGCTGGAAGCAGCCTGAATGCTTTGCATTATGTGGAAGCCAAACTCTGTAGGTGTCAAACTTCCTTGTTATGCAGATAATCCACTGTTTAGTAGATTCCATGACACTCAAACAGTTCCCAAACAATCCAAGCAGCCATTCAATGTGTGGATTGTTTCCTGGGCATGTTAACAAGCCCGGTACTGCAGGACTGCTTCTGGCAGGACTTCCACGTGGGCATCTCAGCTGAGGACACGAGGGAACTGCTGCTCTGGTGAGAGTGAACTGATGGAAGCTCAGCACCCTCTCCTATGCTAAATGCAGAGCACTGTCAACAGCCAGGTCTTCTCCAGCCCTGTGATATGTTGTCAGTTTCCTGATAACTCTGCTTCTTTTTTTGCAATGCCTCTATGACTGCTGAACACACAGCATTTTCTCTAGCACTGATGCAGCATTTTGTGGTGAACAGAAGGGCAAAACTCATCTGAGCATAAACCAGGGTACTAGGCGCAACTAGCCTTGCCACAGGCATGAACACCTGCCACTAGAACCAGCTGTCCAAAGCCCTATCCAACCCGGCCTTGAACACTTCTAGGGATCATCTGGAACTTTATCAGCAACTTCTCTGGGCAACCTGTTCCACTGCTTCACCTTCCTCATCGTGAAGGATTTCTTTCTCATATGTAAGCTAAATTTCCATTATTTTACGTTGAAGTTGTTACTCTTTGTCCTATTGCTTCACTCCCTGGTAAAACGTTGCTCTCCAGCTGTCCTGTAGGCCTCATTTAGGTACTGGAAAGCTGCTGTAAGGTCTTCCTGGAACCTTCTTCTCTCTAGACTAAGTAACACCCAACTCTTTCAGATCATCTTCACAGGAGAAGTGCTACAGCCCTCTGATCATCCTCATGACATCCTCTAGACCCACTCTTACAGGTCCATGTACTTCTTATTCTGGGTACTTCTTATTCTAAGCTGAACAGACTATTGCGGGTGGGATCTCACAAATGGAGCAGAGAGGGAGAATCACCTCCCTTGACAAGCAAGCTACACTTCTTTTCATGCAGCCCAGGATACGGTTGGATTTCTGGCTTGCAAGCGCACAATACTGGCCCATATTCACTTTCTTATCCACCAGTACCCTCAAGTCCTCATCTGCAGGCTTGTTATCAATCCACTCATCATCCCGATTGTATTTGTGCTTGGGATTGCCCCAGCGTGAGTGCAGGACCTTGCACCTGGCCTCAATTTTAAAAGACATAACCAATGACAAGTTCTACTGAAATAAATATGTTTATAATTCATCCAAATGGAAAAGACTGGATGGAATATAGTATAAGGAAGGAATCGAGGTTTTTAGATGAACATTAGGAATATACATGTTTGACAAAGGCAGAAGTGCTTACAGTGCTTGTACTTCTGAGCTATAATTACCTAGTAGTCAACCATGAATTATTTAATTCTAGTGTTAATATTAGGGTTACAAACAGGAACTGTTTGAGGTTCTCTGTGAACATCAGGAAATACTTCACCATTCATGTGACAGAGCACTGACAGAGAGGTCTGGAGATGGAATCTTCCTCCTTAGAGATATTCAAAAGCTACCCAGACATGGTCTTGGTCAACTTGTTCTAGGTGGCCCTGCATGAGGAGGACAGTTTGGATCATGTGACCCCCAGGGGTCTTCTGCCAACCTTAATTATTCTGTGTTTCTGTGACTCTGTAAAATGATAGTCTAACTACATATACAGAATCTCTTTTTGTTCCCACAGTCTTGCTTTTGCTACTGCCAAAGGAAGAAATAAATGCACCTCCCAGTGCAAAAGCAGCAGTGCTCTCTAAAAATAACAATTTTATCAAATAAGAAGAGGATAACTTTTTTTCTCTTGCACTCTTTGACTTCTTTTATTGCCAAAAAAAGCTGTGAATGTTGTTTCATTTAATTGGCAATAACTGAGAACTGTGCTGATGAAACAGAAGAGTGAGCACGGCCAACAATGTCCGTGTTTCTCCAAGGAAAAACTGGTCCATCTACACATTAGTCCAGAGATTACTTCCCAGGATGGCTTCAGACTCTGCACAGCAACAACATGATCAATCCAAAGGAGAAATATTTAACTTCCATAAATAGTGTGGGGCAGGCATCTGTGCGAGTATGCGTGTAAATAAAACCATCACTTTAGATGAACTTCTAACATCTAAAACAAATGTATAAATCTCTGAGTTCTTATATTTGGCCCAGATCATATTCCCTGTGCAGCTGGTGGAACCAAATGCTTCATTTACTTTCCAGGGACATCTAACCTCCCCCTCCAAATTTACAATGTCAGCGAAAAATTAGATTCTTTCTTCTGAAACCTGATCCCAGGTTTGAGAAGGTGCTCAGTGATATCAATAACCACAAAAATAGGCACTTCAACTGGAGTCCTCATAGACTGTTTGTATTGGAATTGCTGAGTTGAGAGATTTTGATACCAAATCAGGATCCACCGTGTTCCCCCAGTATAGGCAAGACCATTTTGAGGAGATCTTCATACATTTAGTGTAGAGGAGGGAGGCAGGCAACTTTTTCATCTACTTCATCACACACAAGAATCAGAAGGAGAGGTATTTTCAAGCACCCTGCTGAGGTCTCTCCCACGGGAAAGAATATTCAGTGTCATCTGGTACAGGCATCTGAAATGTCCTTCAGCACTTGAAAATGCCCAGTCAGCCTTCGGCTTTTCAATCCCAAGAAGAGACAGCCAGCAGGGGTAAGATAAGGTCTGTAAAATCAAGAGAGGACAAGGAGAGGCTGTAGGGATTGGATGGATCTTTGAATTTCCCTTCACAAGAATTAAATTAATTAGTGAAAATAGCAGGTGGCCAAAGAGAGAAGAAAGGGATTCTTCAAATGACTTGTAGTTAATCTGCACAGCTCCTCACCACCAGTGGATGCATTTGCATTGTTCAAAGAGCAGCCACACACATTCATGGGGGAGGCCCAGGTGCAGTCGCCTGATTCCCCCACACAGCAAAGACATTGGGATCAGGGTGTGCCTGAGCCAGGAGTTGCTGGGAAACAGGGCAGTGCCCAGGGAAAGCATCAGCCTGTTTGCAGGCTTGCCATCCTTTCTCTGCCTCAGCACCAGTGAGGCTCGCAGCCACTGCCTGGGAGATACTGCTCTGGGTCCATCTTTGAGCTGACCAGAGCAGCTCCCGTGTCCTGGCAGGCCTGTCACCTGCAGCCGGCACACAGCAGCGATGCAGGTAGGTCTCCTCCAGGGCCAGTGCCTGGCACAGAGGCCATGCCACAGAGTGTGGAGCCAGGGAGCTGCTGCCATGCCAGACTTGAAATATCAGTTACTAGCCTCAAATCAATCCACCTTCTTCCACTTATGACACTGAATCTCTGGCTTACTTCTTTGGTGCCTGGCCCATTACAATCTCACTGTTAATGTCTTCTGACTAATGAGAGATAAGCTAATACAGGCGTACAGTGCTGTTATTGCATGTCTGTACTGCAGTTTGCAATGTCAGGCAGAGGTGGATGAACCAGCTGACTGCTGCTTCTTGCCTGAAAAGAACAACATTCAGTGCAGCTTAGGCTATTATGTAACTGGGATCATGGAACCATGCAGAATGGCTGAGATTGGAAGGGCCTCTGGATGTCATCTTATCAAACATCCTCCTCAAATCAGGCCTGAATAGATTTGGTTGTTCTGGAAAAAAAAATCAAGTCCTGAGCACCTCCAAGGATGAATATTCCAGTGTCTCTGGGGAACCCATTCTTGCATTGGATCACTCTTTTGATAAAAATGATTCTTCTTCTATCTCATATTCCTTATATATTTCTTTAGATCTGAATTTCCCATGTTCCAGCTTGTGTGCACTCTTCCTCATTGTATGAGATAGCAGTAGGCATCAGTCTCCCTTTTGCTTCCTCTTTGTAAGACTGAACAAATCCATTTCTTTTTGTTTCTTCTCATACATTATGTGCTTCAGGAAAGGGCACAGGAAACTTAGTAACTCCCACAGAATCCCTCCCTGGGCTACCTCCACCAGCTCATCAATGCAGCCACTCAACTGGTCTCTTTTCCATTTGTTTCACACACCACAGATCATGATCGGGTGTGGGAATGGCTCAATCTCAGCAGCACAGGAAGGGTATATCTTCCCAGCAACTGTGGATGCCAGTAATGGTGAACACAGAGACCAGTAATGGAAACTGTTTTATAATTGAAGAATATATTGCAGTTGCTATACTGTATTTGTATTGTATTGTCATTTCTTCACATTGCTGTATCACTCTGCTGAATCATAATCCTCTCTAACATCAAATAGCTTCAAATAAGTAAACTTGGTATTATGCATTAAACCCTCCTCATGTGTAACATCTAAAAGGATCGAAGAATATTGGTCTTCGATATAATCTCATAGGAGTTGCTCACAAACAGAGTTGATGTGGGTAGGCATGATTAGAGCATGCTGCCTGTCACAACAGAGAAGAAATAGCTCTGGCATGATGCATCTTTTACTGAAGAGCTGGTGACATTAAATCTGTATGGGAGGAAGTCCCACTGGGAACCCAGATCAACAAGAAAGAATAATAATGATTAGGTGAAAGCCAGGTTAGAAATCAATTTGCTTTTAGAATTCCAAACTTCTGTAGTCTGAAGTCTGCCGTGATTTAGATGGTGGCCACACTTAATTTTATCTAGGTATATATTCTACAGACTATAAAGCAGCCATGGCAGGCTGCTAAAACTGCAAGTAGGTTACTATATCTAGATCATTTAATCCTGCTCCCCTTTCCTACTACAATACTTCACTTTCACCAGAGTTAGGAAGAACAGTTAAATGAATTGTCCTCACAAGTTTTGTTACACACAAGAGTGGTATAAATATTCTTAGAAAGAAAAAAACTTATCAGACTGTTATTGTTGCTGCAGAGAAAAGAACATGCTGTTTCTAATTAGCTCCCCAGAGAAGGACTTTTACAGTAACCCAAGATGAAATTATGGCCTGAGGTGAGAATGTGTGAACAAGCTGTAAAATCTCAATATCCAGTGTTGTACTGCACAGGGATTGTTTTCTAACTCTATGAGGTCACTTAAAATCTGCTAACACAGAGGGGGCAGAAGGTTCTTTCAGGCTGGCAGCTTGGATTTTTTATTTCTGAAGGGATGACATAGACTTCAGCCTTTCATGGGGGAACTGTGAACAATCTTCCTTTGCTAAGATGCATGTAATTATGCACCAAAGGACACACTACAATGCTGTGTTTACATAAATAACAGCTATGAGTGGCAGGTAGATGTCGATCTCTATGAACAGAGACTTAACCTACAGGCCTACAGATCTGAACAGAAGAAAGCTTTGTAGGAGCATCTGTTCAGCTCTAGAGAGATGGTTTCGCCAAGCCTCTATTTAGTAAGTGGTGAAGTTCTCCTGCTCAGCCTATCAAATATTCTGATGTTTAGGGCACCCACTTACTATTTGGGTGACCTGGCATCAACTCTTCCTTTCTTTTTTAGAGAGATTTGAAACAACAAAACCCAGAATACTCAGTCTGTAAACCTGGAATTCATGCAGTGGTGGTCAATTCTTATTCTCTCATGTTCATGCAATGAAAAAATCTCCACAGATTACTGAAATCTCAGATCTCCTCAGATTATTATCCTAAACACTGTGTTTGAACATCTCTAATCTCCTTTGCCCCCCAAACATTTACTTATTCTATGCAAAGTATGAAGTTTTTAACAAAAAGAAAACCAGGATATTCCAATTTCCCCTCATCATATCATTTACCAATTCCTTAAGACACTCATGAAGAAAATGAGAGTATGCATTTAAATCACAGTGAGCAGAGACAAGAGAAGATCCATCACACATCGACTGGGACAAGCTTGAAAATTGGGCCCACATTAAGCTAATGAGATTCAACAAGGTCAAGTGCAAGGTGTTGCTCTTGAGTCAAGGCAATCCCAGATATGTATGCAGACTGAGAGAACTCAATTGAGTAGCCCTACAGAGAAGAACTTGGATGTTCTGATGGAAGAAAAGCTGGAAATGACCCAGCAGTGTGTGCTTGCAGTCTGCAAGGTCAACTGTATCCTGGGTTGCATCAGCAGAAGGGTGGCAGAGGGCAGGGAGGGGATTATCCTTATCTACTACTCCCTTGTGAGGCCTCATCTGCAGTACTGCGTCCAGGGCTGAGGCCCCCAGCACAAGAAGGACTTGGGGTCCAGAGGAGGGCCACAAAGATGCTCAGAGGGCTGGAGCTCCTCTCCTATGAAGAAAGGTTAATGGAGCTGGGCTTGGTCAGCCTGGAGAAGAGAAAGCTCCAGGGAGACCTTGTTGTGGCCTTCCAATACATATAGGGAGCTCATAAAGAAAACTGAGAATAACTTTTTATATGGAAAGATAGTGATAAGACAAAAGGAATGGTTTTGAACTAAAAGAGGAAGATTCACATTAGATATTAGAATGAAATTTTTTACTCAGACAGTGGTGAGGCTCTGGAACAGTTTGCCCAGAGAAGATCTGGATGCTCCTTCCCTGGAAGTATTAAAGGCCAGGATGGACAAGGCCCTGGTCTAGTAAGCGGCAACCATTCCCACGGCAGGGATGTTGGAACTAGAGGATCCATAACATCTAGGGATGTGATTGTCCCACTCTGCTCTGTACTGGTGTGGCTTAACCTTAATTGTTCTGTGTGGTTTTGAGAGGAATGATGTAAAACTATTAGAGAGCATCCAAAGGAGAGCTGAGGTTCCTTGGTTTGTTCAGCCTAGAGAAGAAGAGACAGAGAGGAAGACTTATGCTGGCCTACAGCTTCCTCTCAAGGGGAGATGAGGGGCAGGCATTTATATCTTCTCTTTGGTGACAGCGACAGTACCTGAGGGAACAGCATTGAGGACCTTCATGGGAGAGTTGGGATGGGCATTCTTCATCAGGAGAGTAGTTGAGCAGCGGAAAAGGCTCCCTAGGGCAGTGGTCACGGAACAAGGCCTACCATAGTTTAAGAAGCTTTGCGACAATGCCATTAGAAATACAATTTGAATTTTGGCCCCCCTGCATGGGGCCAAGATTTGGATCCTTGCAGATCCCTTCCATCTCAGAGTATTCTATAATTCTGTGATGTGATGATTCTAGATGAAGTCCCAGTAATCTCTGACCTTCAGAAATGCTGGAATTTTATAGCTGGTTCAGCTACTTGCAGCCTTTTCAAAGACTTGTTCACTGTAGACAGAGTTTACATGTGCATTTTGGACATTATGATTTCCACGAGTACACTAAAATTTAGTTATTTTAATGATTTATGTGGTGAGATAGAAGTTTAGGTTCTGTTTGTAGATTTAGCTCCACCTGAGTACTGCTATTGTAGTATTAGGTAAGAGTCCATGGGTATAATGTTCCTAGCAAAACAACCAAAAAAGAAACAACCAAAAAAGAAACAACCTTGTGGAAACTTTAGCAGAAAATACAGTGGTAAGAATTTTGTCTGAATCTGAAATCTGCATACCACTTCACTTACAAACCTGAGAGTTTCCAAGATTAATCCTGGAAGACTTTGAAGAATTACAACAGACTGAAAAAAAACCTGACACTGAATTGTTATTTAATGGAAGTAAAAATTTGGATCCCTAGCTTGTGAGGAGGCTGGGGCTGGGCTCTTTACCAAGTGGCCCAGCCTGGCCCTGAATGAGCACCATCACTCAACAACAACCAAACATTAGTGTGTGATCAGCACTATCCGGGCTGAAATCAGGGAAGGCACAGTGCAGTGCTAACTAAAGTTACAGCAAATTATTTAATGCATTTAGATACACTGGCTAAATGCAGTCCTGTGAACAGCAAAAAATATGCAGCCTTACTTTGCATTCTGATAAAGGAATTTAAGAATGGCTTTCAATGTTGCCAAAAAAATATTTTTTTTTTTTGTATATTTGTGACTCCATTTTCAGGCAACATAAATACATTACCTGCCAATTTTCAAATAGAAAGTATAGAGTGGCAATCAGATATTCAACTCGAAAAATTGATGATGTCTCTCTACTAGATTGTTATGAGACCCATCTTACCAGAGAAAGATATGTCTTGCCTTATCCATGTCATCGCTTCTTGGTATTATGTACATTTGTGACAAATTGTTTTCCAGGATGAAGCACGGGAAGAGTAAAATTTCATCAAAAATCTCTGATGAACACCTTGATAACTTGCTAAGAATTACAACTACTGTTTAAATAAAATGTAAAAAGATAAAACATGCTCTGTTAGTTACGTACATTAGCTATATTATATATCTTATATGCTACCCAAGATAATTCCTTTTCACTCATGGCCCACACAAGATGAAAGGTTGGACATCTGTGGTCTACTCTCTAGTAGTTTAAAACTGTATCACTTTGTCCTATCAGTACACTCTCATAGAGTCACTCCCCATCTTTCCTATAGGTCTTCTTATAGAAGTGGAAGTCTTCTACAAAGTCTCCTCAGAGCCTTCTCTTCTTTAGGTCTTCAAGTGTCCAAAGTTTTTAGCTTTGAGAAGAATAACTGCCAACGTCACCTCAAACAAGACCAAAGGAATCTTACAGAGATGTTGTTAGATATTTCTGTTACCAGAGGAAACCTGTTGTGGTTACATCACCTGATTTTGAGACTTATTTTGCTGTACTTGTTTTCAAGGTACTGTGATGTGTTATGTTATTTATGTTAATTAACAATAGCACATAAAAAAATAGCTCTCTAAAGGGAGTTCTTCAATTTCTGCCTGAATAGCTACAAGATATATATGGTTAATGTATTTAACTTTCTGAAACTCATTTTGTGGACAAAGTCATGTTAGTGAGCATGTGTTGTATAGCATTTAAGGAAAAAAGTGTAAAACAAAAGATGAAGGTTAAGAGATGAAGAGGCATCACCCACCAGAACATGTACTGCATTTTAATTCTGCCCAATAAACTATTGAAGTGCACATCCTTAAAAATACTTTGATTTTGTCCAAAATATGCAACTATTACACTCATGAAATTTTGAGGGCTTTTTGTGTTTCTTTGTTTTTGTTGTGTTGTTTGTTTTTTTTTTAGTTCACATAACAATCACACAGGTAGTAGCAGCTGAGGTTACTTCCAGTAAGTAACATAAGCTGCATACTAGTTCTTAAGTGATACATGTCTTCCATCACATTCTCAGAGGAGAGGTTTTCTGGAACCCTTATCTAGCAGGACTGGGAAGGAGGAGCAGGAGGGAAAGAGAGAAGATAAAGAGAAGGTATGGAAAATAGTCTGGAAAGATGTCACATAGGGCTTGAAGGGGCTGCCTGGGACAAAAAGACACCTACGAAGGATCACAAATCAGCATTCCATCTGCTTTCTCATGTACAGTCACTTTCTCTTCCTTTCTAATCCCAGAGCCTGTTTATGTGAAGACTACTAATTAGTCTCTGTATTTTCTTTTTCTCACTCCTATTACTGTTCCTTTACCAAGATCTTGACAGACTCATATAGCACAAATAAACATACTTGCTGAGGACAGCAGCTTCTTTTAAATTGCCAGTCTCTTGACTGAAGTTCTTCAAGTCCCTTTATGCTTCAGGTTTCACCCAAAAGCAGTGGAAAACTGTGAGTAAAAACAATAAATAACAATTTTTGCTTTCCTCAGTTTCCTCATTCTGGTAATGAAAGGACATCTTCAGCACATTTCCAAGTCCAAGCCAGCACTAGAGTTTGCACAACCTGTTTTACAGCCCCCAGATATAAAATATTTTCACACAAAGAAACTAACAAAGAGAACAAGTAACACCATGATAGGCAAGAAAAGGAAGAAACAAGAGAGTGGGAAAGAACTAATGGTCAGTACTTTGAAAATAATGTAAAATGATGGGCAGCAGTCAGGCAAATAATGTGTTCCTATCAGACTAAATGCCCTAGGTTATGGTACGGCTCAGGTCAGCAGAAGAATCCATTCAGACAAATCAGACAGACGTGTCCTGCTGCTGCTTTGCCATGCCTACTTGCAGCTGGCTAGAGTTGTCGCCTGTCTTGGGACATATGGCAGCTCTACCTCTTTAGAGCATGAAGAAGGAGAAGCCACCTTCTTATAGGCTCAAGTTCAAACTCCTCTCCTGGCAAACTTGACAAACAATTAGTAATGAGCAGCCACCACTTGGTATGGGTTGCCCCAGGGAATGCAAGGGTGCAGTGAGTACTGAGCCTATGCAAATATCCTGCCCAACTAAAGCAAAGCAAAACAATTTCATCAAAGCTGATGGAGATGGAGGAGGGACAGGACTTGAATCCAGACAAGTAAATAGCATGGGTAAGACTAGAAGTTTTGGTTATGCTGTGCTGGAAGCAGAGATGCCAGCCAGTCTAGAAAAGATGCAGTCTAGGCAATAACTATCATTACCTCCTCAGAATTGATCCCACTTAGACTAGGTAGATTAGAGAAGTTTCAGATCGGATCACACCAGTCAGGGGCAGGATCAGAGTCTAAAGCCTGGGACAATGAGCCCAAGAGGGAATCTAAAGGAGTCCAGCAGTAACATCAGATGGGAAAATGGGAAAAAGTACTTCACATGTTAAACAAAAAGAGTTTAATACAAACTAGACACCAAAATGCCACAGTGAGAATTTAAAAGTTTGCAGAAAGTATTACTATTGATCATAATAGGTCTGTACAAGTCATGATATCGTACCTACATAACATTAACCTTTACAGATTTCTTGCAAGCGTTATGATAATACTGACTTTTCTGTCTCCATAATGGTTATTTTTGTAATAATAAACAATACTTTTTTCTTATGTCTTTAAATTATTCTCTCAAACTTAGCTCTTCTATCACCTTTTCTTATTGCCTGAAATTATTTTCCTTTTTTTTTTCCTTCTGATTTACAAAATACCCATAAATAGCATCAGCAGTGACACCTTGAGAGCAGATCCAGGGGTGGAAAAAAATTCTTTCTCTTTCAGGTAAGATCATCATCAGTTCCTTATCTATGTGGAGGACCTGACCACACTCCCATTTCATCAGCTGGTCATGGTACATGGGCCGTGCTGTTGACAAGAGCTCGCATCTCTGTTGTACTGAACTGAATTTTTTCTACTGTCTAGCAGAATTTCTTCTATTGTCAACAATCCTTGAGTCTGCTAAGAACTGAAAAAACAGCAGTAGGGAGTGTAACATCTCCAGGCTCGTCAACTAGCTACAAATTCCCAAGTTTGAAGAACTGTTCAGTTTCAACCATCACACAAAGGAGAGTTTATATATATACGTATGATATAGACTGGTTTAGCAATAGGGATCAATATATTAGTTTAAAATTTTGGATTACATATACACATATATATATATTACAACAAACCATGCAACAGTTTTTCTTATCTGTCCTCTGATATCTATCTACTTTGAAGTCCTGTGTTATCATACAGTTCTTCTCAATTTAAATGAATTAGTGCAAAGGGATTGAAGGAAGTGAAGGTGCCACAGATTAGCAAGCTCCCAGTAGTTTGAGCCACATAATCAAATTGTAGGCAGGTTTCTAGCTCATTGCACTCACAAAATAGTGTGCTACCTTAAAATCAGTGAATACTATTGGATGAAGATAACACCATAGAGATTGTATTCCTTATGAGTAAATACTCGTTTGAGAACAGTGCATTGTTCAAGTCAGTTATTCACACTTAAAATGTAACCATCAGCACTGCAGTGACATGAAAAGGGGGAAGTTAACTTCTCCTGAGGCTCTCGCAATGCCAGACTACAAACTGAAAATTTTGAGATATTTCAACCTTATCTGAACTGCTGGAATTACCTCTCTCCTTTCTCACCCCTTCAGCATGGGGGAGGGGAATTTGCGTTATTGGAGCTGGCAGAGTGAGGCAGTTGCCAGATCATCTTCTCAGGAAGGATCTATTTTCTGCATACCCAAATCCCCTCTCCCCTGCAGAGAATGTCAGCAATCCAGTGCCTTGCTCACAGCGCATAGCAGTGCAGGATATTATATATCCAGAGATGGCTTTCAATCCACTACTTTTATTTGACTATGCTGTTCTACTTTCAGAACTACGGGAGGCCAGCCGTAAGAGATGGAAAAAGGATTCACAGAAATTTAATTGTTGACAGGAGCCTAGTTGTTTTTCATTTTGTATTAAGATATTGCTGGCCTTTTCAGGACCATCCCGCTGCATTGTCTAGCTGAATCCTGATTTGATATGGTATATGGATTCATAGGCTGAATGCAGCCCTATTGTGAATTTCAGATACCATTCTGTATTTCTGTTCACTTTCACATCCTCTTTTATAGGAACACTTCTTGTGTTTTGTTGTTGTTTTTAAGACAGACATGCCCATCCTTCCCCTCTCCTGTTTCCCTAGGTTTGTACCTACCAGACACTGAACTATGAACATTTCCCTTTGTTTAACTTCTTGAGATTCCTGTCTTCTTATTTCTCCATCCTGTCAAGGTCCCTCTGATTGGACCGTTCAAAAGCATCAATTGAAGCAGGAGTCTATATGACCAGTCAACATACCTCTACAATAGTTCAGAAAAGGTAAGAAGGGATAATGTGCACAAGAAGTACAGAAAATAATACAGAAAGTGACCGTATCTATCTAAAGAAAATTGAACATGTTTCAGGACCAAGAAGATGGGTAGCTTTTGTTTTAAATAAATGGCTGTATCAGAGCGGTATAACTGGTTATCATAGAATCATAGAATCATGGAATGGCTTAGGTTGGAGGAGACACTGAAGATCATCTCATTCCAAACCTCCTGCCATGGACAAGGTTGCCAGCCACTAGACCAGGCTGCTCAGGATCCCATCCAACCTGGTCTTGAATGCCTCCAGAGATGAGGCACTCACATCTAACCAAAATCACTTCTCTTTTAGTTTAAAGCCATCCCCCTTTGTCCCATTACTATCAAACCGTGTAAAAAGTTGGTCCCCCTCCTTCTCGGAAGCTCCTTTCAAGTACTGGAAGGCCTCAATGAACTGTCCCTGAAGCCTTCTCTTCTCCAAGAGAAACAAGCCCAGCTCCCTCCACCTTTCTTCGTAGGAAAGGTGCTCCAGCCCTTTGATCATCTATGTAATGTGCAGATTCTTCCCTAAACATAGAATAGAAAGCGTGATCAGCCAGACAAGCATGGGGGAAGTGTGCATGTGGCTCAGCCCAACATGATGTTTCAAATCCAAATAATGAGCAAAATGAACTTTAAAGAGAGCAATGGACTTCAGTTGGCTTCAACTTTCATATTCCTTCCCAGATAATGAAGATGCCCAGCATTGTGACAGTGAGTATCTGGAGACTGGTAATGCAAGCATTATTTGTAGCGTGATTCAACTGAATACTGCAGTTACTGTATCGTGCTTGTGTTGTGATTTGAGTATGTTGCTGTATCAGTCTGCAAACTCAAAACCCATTTTAATGTCAAATATCTTCAAATACCTCTATCTGGTAATAAAACATTAAACCATTATTGTGTGAAATACCCAGAAGACCCTGGTCAGAGTTTATAGGACTCTGGCAATCCGGAAATTTCTTTCTCAAATTCTTTAACAAAAGGGAAATAATTATTAAACTGCGAAGGTGAAGAAAAAGATGAACAAAAGAAAGAAAAGAAAAAAAAGGCTAAAATTTACCAAATTAACCTTCCTTTCAGGTTTGTTAAAATCTGTTTCTGAATAGTGACTGTGACATTGTGTCCTGTAACTGTGCTGTCTGGCAGGATCAGACCCTGGGGTGAACTAACATTATCACATTGTGCTATAGCTGCCTGGTGAAGAGAATGAGTTTGCTTGCTGGATTGGATTCTGGGAGCAAAGTATCATGTCTGTATATGGAATCCAACTGGAGCAAAACAGTGAGACATGCTGACACTGACAACATTGCCAAAGAAATCTTGACAAATTTCTTCATCATCTCTGGATGGACCTGTAAAGAATACCAAGTATTTCTTCTAGGCTACTCATTTGACAGCTGTTGATAAAGAAGGTTTAATATTTCCAGAGAGGAAAGCCATATTTATGTCATGCCACAGGCTAAGATGAGGTGGATAAAGACCCTAGGAACCTAAAGAGTACTGAGGTGAAAAAATTATTAACATTTAAGATATGAGAGGTCTAAGAAGTTTATTCTAACAAAAGGAACATTCAACCAAAAGCTAGCAGTCTCATTGTTTCTATCTCCCACTTCTGAGATAATGTGACCAGATGTGCTACTTCTACAGACCCTGACAGCATTGGTGGACAAAGAGAAAGCAACTGATGTCATCTACCTGGACTTCTGCAAGATCTTTGACATGGTTCCCTTCCACATCATTATCTCTAAATTGGAGAGATATGGATTTAAAGGGTGGACTATTCGGTGGATAAGGAATTGGTTGGAAGGTCGCAGCCAGAGGCTTGTGGTCAATGGCTCTATGTCCAGGTGGAGTCCCGTAATGAGCAGTGTCCCCTGGGTGTCCGTCTTGGGTCCGGTACTCTTTAACATCTTGATCAATGACATAGATTATGGGATTGAGTGCATCTTCAGTGAGTTTGCTGATGACACGAAGCTGAACGGTGTGGTTGATATGGCAGAAGGAAGGGATGCCATCCAGAGGAACCTTGATCAACTTGAAAGGTGGGCCCTGTGAACCTAATGAGGTTCAACAAAGCAAACTGCAAGGTTTTGCACTTGGATCAAGGCAATCCCAGATATGTATACAATCTTGAAAGTAGCCTTGTTGAGAAGGTGTTGGGGATTCTGGTAGATGAAAAACTTAACACGAGCCAGCAGTGTGCGCTTGCAGCCAGAAGGTCAATGGACACTGAGAGTTGCATCAGAAGAGGGGTGGCCAGCGGGGCAAGAGAGGGGATTGTCCCCCTCTACTCTGCCCTCGTGAGGCCCCATCTGGAGTACTGCATCCAGTCTGAGGCCCCCAGCACGGAAAAGTTGTTGAGTTTTTGGAAATGGTCCAGAGAAGGGCCACAAAGATGCTCACAGGGCTGGAGCACCTCTCCTATGAAGATAGACTGAAGGAGCTGGGCTTGTTCAGCCTGGAAAAGAGAAGACTGCGGGGAGACCTCATTGCGGCCTTCCAGTATTTAAAGGCAGATAATAAACAGGAGGGAAATCATCTTTCTACATGTGTAGATAGTGATAGGACAAAGGGGAATGGTTTTAAACTAAAGGAAGGGAGATTTAGATTAGATGTCGGGGAATTTTTTCACTGAGAGGGTAGTGAGGCCCTGGCAAGCTGAGCAGAGAGGCTGTGGATGCCACATCCCTGGAGGTGTTTAAGGCCAGGTTGGATGAGACCCTAGGCAATCTGATCTAGCAATTGGCAACCCTGCCTGCGGCAGGGAGGTTGGAACCTGATGATCCTTGAGGTTCATTCCAACCCAAGCCATTCTATGATTTTATGATTCTATGAACTGTGGCAATTAACAAGATACCTCAGAAGTCCATGCCTCCCAGGAATGTGTCCTTGGCTTCATTAACATATAAATGATTGTCTGAAGTCCATTCTTCCCAAAAACACACACCTGGCTTTCTTAACACTACAGTGATGTTCCTTAACTCCTTCATTTCTTTGATACAGGATATAAGCCAGGTTTCTGCAATCACTGGGAGCAATAGAACAGAGGGCACTGAGGGGAAATGATGTCTGAGCATTCTCTGCCTATGATCATAGTTAATAAAGCTTCTGACTGACCTGTCTTAAACTGTACTTGCATTATTACACACTCAGAGTGTGTAATATCCTGATATCCTCTGACAGTAGAAAATTACATTATAAAGGTGAGTGCTTAGTGCAAGCTGTTCTGAATCATCAGGGAATGTGAGTATTTTGATGTTCAACATGGAAGAAGGATTAGCACTAGCTCTGGATGGTCTCATGGTATTCATAGTATCCGATGATATCCTACGGTACTTGTATTTATCCAAGACTCCCTAGTTTAATAAGAAGCCTGGGCAGAAGTGGGAAAACTGCAAACAACATGCTATGGTGCATGGATGTCCAACCTTTTGGCTTCTCAGGGCCGCATATACCTAAGTTGCTCCAAAAGCAATACCTCCTATTTATTTCCATGGAAACTACAACAGATACATAGAGCACAATAGTACTATTTGATACAACAAATTCTCAGCTGCAAAACACTATTTTTCAACATAGTCATCACCATTAGCTTTGCATTTTTGCCAGCAATGAACAAGAGCCTGCATGCAATGCACATAATAATCTGTGCCAGCAAAGATGACCCACAGTTGCCACTGTTGAAACACACCACTCAAAGCCTCACTGTGCTCACATCGACTGTTTGGTCTTCATAAACATTCAGCAAGCTGCAAGGAATGTCAGTGGTGCCATTTTTTCTGCACGTATTTCAATGACACACCTTGGTATCATATACACTTCCATGTCAGACGTCATTTTGTCAGACTGCCCCTCTGCTGCCATCTGTCACACAGCAACAAAATGTAATGGAATATTGGTACAAAGATTCAGCCTCTACTGCCATACTGGTATAGGCTGGTTTGTTTGGCAATAGGGATCAGTATATTAGTTTAAGGACCGATATATTATTTTAACCAAAGGAATCAATGAGTGATAGTTCTAAAACTTTCCATTTCAACTTTGCTTGGTGTGTGAAGAGTCTTGTTTTTCTCAATGATTCTGCTTCACAAAAAGCACTGGATTCATAACAGACTATTTATCTTTGCATCCAGCAAGTGCAAGGACTTTTTCCTTGGATTTCACGTATATTATTTTGGAAATTGCTCACTATGGTGTAACAAGAAATGGAAATTTGCCAAATTTGGATAAACAGCTAGAGTTCAGCCAAAAGTCTCAGTAATGAAGATGATGATGGAAAATGGAGAAAGTGTGTGGTCATATGACCACCTTAGATGCAACTGTGTATGCACAGGGGGATATTAGCATATATTAATGAGTTACAGAATGACAGAATCACAGAACTGTATGGGTTTGAAGGGACCTCCAGAGATCATCAAGTCCAATCCCCCTGACAAAGCAGGCTCCCTGCAGCAGGCTGCACAGCTAGCTGTCCAGGTGAGTCTTGAATATCTCCAGAGAAGGAGAATCCACAACCTCTCTGAGCAGCCCATTCCAGTGCTCCATCACCCTCACTGTGAAGAAGTTCCATTGCACATTGGTGCAGAACTTCCTATGCTCCAGTTTATGAGCACTTCCCCTTGTCCTGTCCCCACAGACCACTGAAAAGAGGTTGGCCCAGTCTCTTTGACTCTTACACTTAAGATATTTATAAACATTAATAAGATCACCTCTCAGTCTTCTTTTCTCAAGGCTGAACAGACCCAGGACACCCAGCCTTTCCTCATAGGGTAGAAGTTCCAAGTACTTTATCGTCTTTGTGGCCCTCCACTGGACTCTCTCCAGGAGATCCCCGTCTTTTTTTGTACTGGGGAGGCCAGAACTCGATACAGTACTTCAGAAGAGGACTGAACAGGGCAGAGTAGAGGAGGAGGATCACCTCCCTTGACCTGCTCGCCATGGTCCTTTTAATACACCCCAGAATCCCACCTGAATTCTTGGGCAAAAGGGCACACTGCTGGCTCATGGCCAACCTGTCATCCACCAGGACCCCCGGGTCCTTCTCCTCTCCAGCAGGTCATGCCCCAACCGGTACTCATACTTGCGGTACTTCCTTCCCAGGTGCAAGACTCTACACTTGCTTTTGTTAAACCTCATCTGGTTTATCGCTGCCCAGCTCTCCAGTCTGTCCAGGTCTTGCTGAATGGCAGCACAGCCTTCTAGCGTGTCAGCCACTCCTCCCAGCTTGGTATCGTCGCCGTACTTGCTGAGGGCGGACGCTATCCCCTCATCAAGGTCACTGATGAAGATAGTGAACAAGACCGGACCCAGCATTGACCCCTGGGGAACACCACCACTCACACGCCTCCAACCAGACTCTGCACTGCTGGTCACTACCCTCTGAGCTTGGCCAGTCAGCCAGTTCTCAGCCCACCTCATCGTCCACTCATTTATCCCACTTTTTCTCAGCTTCGTTATCAGGATGTTGTGGGAGACATTATCAAAAGCCTTGCTGAAGTCAAGGCAGACGACACCTACTGCTCTCCCCCCATCTACCCAGACAGTGATGTCATCACAGAAGGCTACAAGGCTGGTCAAGCACGATTTCCCCTTGGTGAATCTATGCTGACTACTCCTGATAACCTTATTCTCTTCCAGTTGCTTAGAGATGGCATCTAGAACAAGCTGCTCCATTGCCTTTCCAGGGACAGGAGTGAGGCTGACTGGCCTGTAGTTTCCCGGATCTGACAACTCTACTATACTCCTCCCAAGGGGACAGGCCCTTTTCCCACATTTCGTAGACCTTCTTCTTCCCTTTGATCTTATCCATGAGCTCCTTGCTCATCCATGCAGGTCTCCTGCCTCCCTTCCCACTTTCCTGCTCTTAGGAACGCACCAATCCCGAGCTTGGAAGAAGCGCTGTTTAAATGTTGCCCAGCTCTCACAGGTCCCTTTACCTTCTAGCACTCAAGCCCATGAGATACCTCCAAGCAAGCCCCGGAAAAGGTCAAAGTTGGCATGCCAAAAGTCCAGGGTAGCAATCCTATTTTTGGCCTTACTTCTTATTCTTTCTTGGAAAAGAATGAATACGTCTGCCAGTGTACTGCATGTGTATGTACTAACTGTTTAAATGTAGAACTTGAACTCTGAGAGTGTGCACTTCTTTTGTCAAGCAGCCCAGGATGTATCACAAGGAATAAAGGAATGCTGCTTTCTAACACCACATTGGAGGTAAAGAGTTTTCTTCCTGAATTTCGGATGACAATACCACCAACATCCACCCCTGACATTGTGGGCCAATGTCATAACATAGGAGGCATTACTTTCAGAGCAGCTCTTGTG
>NW_018364545.1:181061-183537 GCF_002078875.1 Numida meleagris | reverse complement strand
TTTTGCTCTTTTTCTGCCCTCCTTCTCCCTTTTTTTGCCCTCCTCCTGCCTCTTCCTCGACCTCCTTCTGCCCTTCCTGCACTTTCTTTGCTTCCCTGCCCTCTTTCCGTGCTCATTCCCAAAGGATATCGTGCATGTAGGGGCAGTTCTCTGCCCGTGCGCAGTACCCGGTGATGTAGAACTTGCAGAGTTCTCTCTTTTTCGGCAGCTCAATGTCGTGGCTGAAGTTGCAGTGCTCGCCCTGGGGGGGAGGGAGGAGAGAACGTTGGGAAAAGGGCACAAAAATCCCCCCCCCATACACCCCTCAGGCACTGGAACAGGGGATGTGGGGGGAAGCAGTGGATTTGGGGGAGATTGGGTGTCACAGTGCTGGATTTGGGGGGAAATAGGGCGTGAGAGCGTTGGATTTGGTGAAAATAATGTCTTAGGGCTGTGGATTTGGGGGGAAGTTGAGCAATAGAGAGATGTATTTGGGGGAAATGAGGGGTTGCAGCGTTCGATGTGGGGGAAATCAGGTGTTATAGGGGTGGATTTGGGGGAAACAAGCTGTTATTGAGGTGGATGAGGGGAAAATGAGTCACTGTGGTAGTGGGTTTGGAGTAAAGAAGGGATTACAGCAGAGAATGTGGGGGAATAGGGTGTTACAGGGGTGGATTTGGGGGAAAGGGAGGGGTTAAAGGGTGGATTGGGGGTAAATGAGGGGTTACAGAGATGGATTTGGGGAAAACGAGGGGTTATAGAGATGGATTTGGGGAAAATGAGGGCTTATAAAGATGGATTTGGGGGAAATGAGGGGTTATAGAGATGGATTTGGGGAAAATGAGGGGTTATAAAGATGGATTTGGGGGAAATGAAGGCTTATAGAGATGGATTTGGGGCAAATGAAGGGTTATAAAGATGGATTTGGGGGAAATGAGGTGCAGCAGAGGGGGATTTGGGGGAAATGAGGTATTACAGAGATGGATTTGGGGGAAATGAGGTGCTACAGAGGGAGATTTGGGGGGAAATGAGGTATTACAGAGGTGGATTTGGGGGAAATGAGGTGCTATAGAGGGAGATTTGGGGGAAATGAGGTGCAACAGAGGGAGATTTGGGGGAAATTAGGTATTATAGAGATGGATTTGGGGGAAATGAGGTGCTACAAAGGTGGATTTGGGGGGAAATAAGGTATTATAGAGGTTGATTTGGGGGAAATGAGGTTCTACAGAGATGGATTTGGGGGAAATGAGGGGTTATAAAGATGGATTTGGGGGAAATGAAGGGTTATAGAGATGGATTTGGGGGAAATGAGGGGTTATAGAGATGGATATGGGGGAAATGAGGAGTTATAGAGATGGATATGGGGGAAATGAGGAGTTATAGAGATGGATTTGGGGGAAATGGGGTGCAACAGAGAGGGATTTGGGGGAAATGAGGTATTATAGAAGTGGATTTGGGGGAAATGAGGTGCTACAGAGGTGGATTTGGGGGAAATGGGGTGCAACAGAGAAGGATTTGGGGGAAATGAGGTGCTACAAAGGTAGATTTGGGGGAAATTAGGTGCTTCAGAGGGAGATTTGGGGGAAATCAGGTATTATAGAGGTGGATTTGGGGGAAATAAGGTGCTACAGAGGGAGATTTGGGGGAAATGAGGTATTATAGAGGTGGATTTGGGGGAAATGAGGTGCTATAGAGGTTGATTTAGGGGAAATGAAGCGCTACAGAGGGGGATTTGGGGGAAATGAAGTGCTACAAAGGTGGATTTGGGGGAAATGAGGTGCAGCAGAGTGGGATTTGGGGGAAATGAGGTATTATAGAAGTGAATCTGGGGGAAATGAGGTGCTCCAGAGGTGGATTTGGGGGAAATGAGGTGCTCCAGAGGTGGATTTGGGGACAGAAGGTGTCGGTGCTGCGTGTTTGGGGCTGAGGAGCTCACCCAGGTGCAGCGGCCCTCCACGAAGTATTTGCAGATGACTTTGCCCTTCTTGTCCGCGGGCAGGTGGCCTTTGTCGTGGTCCCCACGGCGGTAGCTCCCGCCTCCGCCGTCCTGGGGGGGTCGGGAGAGAAGGGGAGAAGCGAGAGCACTGAGCATCAAGGGGCAAAAGGCACAAAAACGGGGCAGGAAGGCTGCGCTGGGGGGCGGCGTGGAGGTGGAGAAGGTGAAATAAGGGGAAATGGGGGAGACACGGAGCCCCCTGGGCCCTATGGGACAATTTTGGGGGCACGTGCCCCCCCCCCCACCTCGCTTTGAGGTTGCAGTCGGATGGAGGCAGCGCGAAGAAACGGAGAAAGGATTAAAAATGCGTTAATTGCTGCTCACCATGTCCTCGTCGTAGTAATCGTCGTCGTCGTTCATGGCGCTGCCCTTGGCCATCCTGCCCCGGCCTCGGCCCCGGCCCATCCCTTTGTTCCCTCTGCCCCTGGGACCGCGGCCCCGACCCCGATTTAAGCCTAAAAACGGGGGGGGGAAAAGGGCCATCAACGCCACGGTGGTGCT
>NW_018364545.1:176796-179250 GCF_002078875.1 Numida meleagris | reverse complement strand
ATCCCAGAGCTGCTAGCCCCCAATCCTGAGCTTCTAGCCCAATCCCACAGCTTTTATCCCAATCTCAGAGCTTCTAGCCCAATCCCAGAGCTTTCAACCCTGATCCTGAGCTTCCATCCCCAATCCCAGAGCTTTTAGCCCCATTCCTGAGCTTCTATCCCCAATCCCACAGCTTTTATCCCCAATCCCAAAGATTGTAGCCCAATCCCAGAGCTTGTATCCCCATCCCTGAACTTCTATCCCCATTCCTGAGCTTCTACCCCCAATCCCAGAGCTTCTAACCCAATCCCAGAGCTTTTATCCCCAATCTCAAAGCTTGTATCCCCATTCTTGAGCTTCTATCCCCAATCCCAGAGCCTTCAGCCCCAATCCTAAAGCTTTTAGCCCCAATCTCAGAGCTCTTAGCCCCATTCCTGAGCTTCCATCCTCAATCCCAGAGCTTCCAGCCCCAATCCCAGAGCTTCTAGCCCAATCCCAGAGCTTTTATCCCCATTCCTGAGCTTCTATCCCCAATCCCAGAGCTTGTATCCCAATCCCAGAGCCTTCAGCCCCAATCCTAAAGCTTCTAGCCCCAATCCCACAGGTGTCAGCCCCATCCCAGAGCTTCCAGCTCTAATCCCAGAGCTTTTATGCCCATTCCCAGGGCTTTTATCCTCATTCCCATCCCTTTTTGCACCTGTTTCAGCACTTTTATCCCCATTCCACCCCTTTCAGCCCAATTCCCATTCCCTTTT
This sequence comes from Numida meleagris, assembly GCF_002078875.1. NCBI lineage: Eukaryota > Metazoa > Chordata > Aves > Galliformes > Numididae > Numida > Numida meleagris. The sequence continues at coordinate 178,516 of NW_018364545.1, read as the reverse complement.
CCCCCATTCTTGTCCATTTCCACCCCATCTATCCCTTTATCCCCATTCCCAGCACATTTTGCCCTACTCCATCCCTTTCTCATCCTATCCCATCCCTTTTTGTTCCATTCCCATCCCTTTTATCCCAATTTCCTTCCCTTTCACCCCCATTCCCATTCTTTTTCCCCCACTCCCACCCCTTTTCACCCCATCCCACCCCTTTTATCCCCATCCCATCCCGTTCAGCCCCATTCCCGTCCATTTCACCCCCATTCCCATCCCTTTTCAGCCCATCCCACCCCTTTTATCCCCATCCCATCCCCTTCAGCCCCATTCCCGTCCATTTTCGCCCCATCCCAATCCCTTTTACCCCCAGTTCCTGCGACTCCCGACCCTCCCAGCCCCCTCAGATCCCCATCCCCACCACTCACCTCCATCTCCTCCTCGTACATCTCCTCCTCATCCTCCATGTGTTCCCCTCGGCCCCGGCCGCGGTTGCCCCGTCCCATTCCTCGGCCTCCCCTCATGCAGCCCCGGCCACGGCCCCGGAACCCACGGCCACGGCCCCGGCCACCTGGGGAAGGAATGGGGGCATCACTCGGCAGATCCTGGTAGATTTCAGCCCAAAACGATGAAAATTGGGGCAGTGGGGCTCAGGGTGGGGTCAGGGTATGGAACTGGGGTTGTAGTTGTGTGGCAGATATCAACCCAAAGTGACGAAAATTGGGGCAGTGCAGCTCAGAGCAGGGTTTGGGTAAACTGGTGACGCCGAGAGTGGATGGACTGCGGCAAATTTTGGCCCAAAATGACAAAAATTGGGGCAGTGGGGCTCAGGGTGGGGTTTGGGCATGGAACTGGGGTTGTAGTTGTTGATGGACTGTGGCAGATATCAACCCAAAGTGACGAAAATTGGGGCAGTGCAGCTCAGAGCAGGGTTTGGGTAAACTGGTGACGCCGAGAGTGGATGGACCGTGGCAAATTTTGGCCCAAAATGACGAAAATTGGGGCAGTGGGGCTCAGGGTGGGGTTTGGGCATGGAATTGGCTTTTTTTTCCCAGTCTCCATGTACCGAAAAGGGGAGATTTCAGCCCCAAAAGCTCTGGTACCTCGGCCCCGGTGCGATCCCTCCTTGGCCCGGCGGTACTGGTTCAGTTCTTTGGCGAAGTCATCGTAGTCGTCCTTCGGCCCATCCTCATCTTCCTCCCCCTCGTAGCGGCCGTACTCTTCGGCCTCGTAGTCCTCGTAGGAGCCGTAGCCTTTGGGTTCCATCTTGGAGTACGGCTTCTTCTGCATCGGGGCATTGTGAGAGGAGGAGTAGGGCTGGTGGGGCTGCGGGGGGGGGGGACACGAAGAATGGGAATGGGGCTGGGGTCCCATTGGGAGCGGGGTTGGGATCCCGTTGGGAAGAGTGTTGGGATCCCATTGGGAACAAAGGTGAGATCCCATCAGGAATGATGATGGGACCTCACTGGGAGTGGTGTTGGAATCTCATTGGCAATGGAGGTGGGATCCCATTGGGAACGGAGGTGGGATCCCACTGGGAATAGTGATGGGATATCACTGGGAATGGTGGTGGGATCCCATTGGGAATGGAGGTGGGATCCCATTGGGAACAGAGGTGGGATGCCATTAGGAATGGTGCTGGAATCCCATTGGGAATGGAGGTGAGATCCCACTGGGAACGGTGCTGGCATCCCATTGGGAATGGAGGTGAGATCCCACTGGGAACGGTGCTGGCATC
>NW_018364545.1:173494-176381 GCF_002078875.1 Numida meleagris | reverse complement strand
GCTCGGATCCCGCTGGGAACAGAGGTGAGATCCCATTGGGAATAGTGATGTGATCTCACTGGGAATGGTGGTGGGATCCCACAGGGAATGGTGCTGGAATCCCACTGGGAATGGTGGCAAGATCCCACTGGGAATGGAGGTGGGATCCCATTGGGAACGGTGGTGGGATCCCACTGGGAATGGTGCTGGAATCCCACTGGGAACGGTGGCGAGATCCCATTGGGAATGGAGGTGAGATCCCACTGGGAACGGTGCTGCGATCCCATTGGGAACAGTGGTGACATCCCATAGGGAATGGAGGTGGGATCCCATTGGGAACAGTGGTGAGATCCCACAGGGAATGGTACTGGGATCCCATCAGGAATGGTGCTGGGATCCCACTGGGAACGGAGGTGAGATCCCATTGGGAATGGAGGTGAGATCCCACTGGGAATAGTGATGTGATCTCATTGGGAATGGTGGTGGGATCCCACTGGGAATAGTGTTGGAATCCCACTGGGAATGGAGGTGGGATCCCATTGGGAACAGTGGTGGGATCCCACTGGGAATGGTGCTGGAATCCCACTGGGAACGGTGGTGAGTTCCCATTGGGAATGGCGGTGAGATCCCACTGGGAACAGTGATGTGATCTCACTGGGAATGGTGGTGGGATCCCACTGGGAATGGAGGTGGGATCCCATTGGGACCAGTGGTGGGATTCCACTGGGAACAGTGGTGGGATCCCATTGGGAACGGTGCTGGAACCTCACTGAGAACAGTGGTGAGATCCCACAGAGAATGGTACTGGGATCCCATCAGGAATGGTGCTGGGATCCCACTGGGAACGGTGCTGGGATCCCATAGAGAATAGTGATGTGATCTCACCGGGAATGGTGGTGGGATCCCACTGGGAATGGAGGTGGGATCCCACTGGGAACAGTGGTGGGATCCCACAGGAAATGGTGCTGGAATCCCACTGGGAACGGTGGTGAGATCCCATTGGGAATGGAGGTGAGATCCCACTGGGAATGGAAGTGGGAACTCATTGAGAATAGTGATGCGATCTCACTGGGAACGGTGGTGGGATCCCACCAGGGGCTTTGCTGAGATTCCACTGGCAATGTTGCCGAGACCCTTTTAATGACAAAACCCCCAATTTCCCCATTTTCGGGGCCCGCACCCCATCCTCCCATTACTCACGGGGACGTAGGGGGGGCTGTAGTCCCGGTACCGGCGGTGCCCCCCCTTCTCTCCAGGGCTGAAATCGGAATCGTCGCTGTCGTCGGAGAAATCCTCGCTGGAGGAGGCGTGCCGCTGCGAGGGAACCAGGAGTCAGCCCCCAGCATGGGCTTTTTTTTTGAGGGGGGGGGGGAATTTTTATAGGAAACCTTTGGTTCTGGGGGACCCAACTTCATTTCGGGAACCCCAGTTCTCTCTCACCAAACTTTCCCCTTGATCAACACCGATTTCATTCGACCAAATCATCGCCTCGGGGGATGAAGATGTGAGAACCCACGGACGGCGTCTTTGGGGATGCAGGGACCCATGAAGGGCAGTTTGGAGGATGTACGTCCCACAAATGGCACTTTGGAGGGCAAAGGGTCCCAAAAAGGGCAATTTGGAGGACAAAGGGTCCCATAAAGGGCATTTCTGAGGACATATGGACCCATAAAGGGCATTTTTGAGGACATACAGACCCATTCAGGGCATTTTTGAGGACATAAGGACCCATAAAGGGCATTTTTGAGGACATACGGACCCATAAAGGGCATTTTTGAGGACATACGGACCCATAAAGGGCATTTTTGAGGACATATGGACCCATGAAGGGCATTTTTTGAAGATTTCAGGTCCATGAAGGGCATTTTTGAGGATGTAGGGACTCCCAACCATCATTTCTGAAGATTTAGGGTCCCATGAAGAGTGTTGCTGAAGATAGAGAGACCCATGAAGGGCAGTTTTGAGGACGTGCGTCCCACAAATGGCAATTTAGAGGACAAAGGGTCCCATGAAGGGCGATTCTAAAGACTTACGGACCCATAAGGGGCATTTTTGAGGACATATGGACTCATAAAGAGCATTTTTTGAAGATTTCAGCTCCATAAAGAGCATTTTTGAGGATGTAGGGACTCCCAGCCATCATTTCTTGAAGATTTAGGGTCCATAAAGAGTGTTTTTGAAGACACAGGGACCCATGAAGGGGACTTTTGAAGACCTAAGGCCCATAAAGGGCATTTTCGAGGACAAAGGGACAGGCAAAGGGCATTTTTAATGTCATAGGGACCCACAAAGGGCATCTTTGAAGGCACAGGGACCCATGAAGGGCATTTTTGAGGACGTACAGACCCATAAAGGGCATTTTTGAGGACATACAGACCCATTCAGGGCATTTTTGAAGACATATGGACCCATTCAGGGCATTTTTGAGGACGTATGGACACATGAAGGGCATTTGTGAAGATCTAAGGCCCATAAAGGACATTTTTGAAGATGTAGGGTCCATAAAGAGTGTTTCTGAAGATATAGAGACCCATGAAGGGCAGTTTTGAGGACATGCGTCCCACAAATGGCACTTTGGAGGACAAAGGGTCCCATGAAGGGCATTTTTGAGGACGTACAGACCCATTCAGGGCATTTTTTGAAGACATACGGACCCATAAAGGGCATTTTTGAGGACAAAGGGACCCATGAAGGGCATTTTTGAGGACATATGGACCCATAAAGGGCATTTTTGAGGACATACAGACCCATTCAGGGCAGTTTTGAGGACGTACAGACCCATTCAGGGCATTTGTGAAGACATATGGACCCATAGAGGGCATTTTTGAGGACGTATGGACCCATGAAGGGCATTTTCGAGGACACAGGGACACGCAAAGGGCATTTTTAATGTCGCAGGGACCCACAA
>NW_018364545.1:170866-171909 GCF_002078875.1 Numida meleagris | reverse complement strand
TAAAGAGTGTTTTTGAAGACACAGGGACCCATGAAGGGCAGTTTTGAGGACGTACGTACCACAAATGGCACTTTGGAGGACAAAGGGTCCCATGAAGGGCACTTCTGAAGACAGAGAGACCCATGAAGGGCATTTTTGAGGACATATGGATGCATAAAGGGCATTTTTGAGGACGTATGGACCCATGAAGGGCATTTTCGAGGACACAGGGACAGGCAAAGGGCATTTTTAATGTCGTAGGGACCCACAAAGGGCATCTTTGAGGACACAGGGACCCATAGAGGGCATTTTTGAGGACCTATGGACCCATGAAGGGCATTTTTGAAGACATACAGACCCATGAAGGGCATTTTTGAGGACGTATGGACCCATACAGGGCATTTGTGAAGACATGCAGACCCATAAAGGGCATTTGTGAAGACACAGGGACCCATAAAGGGCATTTGTGAAGATCTAAGGCCCACAAAGGGCATTTTCGAGGACACGGGGACACGCAAAGGGCATTTTTAATGTCGCAGGGACCCACGAAGGGCATCCTTGAAGGCACAGGGACCCACGAAGGGCACCTTTGAGGCCCTGCTCACCTTGTGCTTGGACTTCCTCTTCTTCTTGGCCCTCCTCTTCTCCTTCTCGCGCTCCTTGCGCCTCTTGCGCTTGCCGCGCCGGTGCGACCGCTCGCCGTCCGAGTCGCTGCCGTGCCTCTCGCCCTTCTCCCTGCGGCTCCGCGTGGGCCGTGGCTCCGGGGCTTCCTCGGCCCCGTCGTCCTCCAGCTCGCCCTCCTCCAGCTCGCCATCCTCCCTGCGGGGTGAAAGGGGAGGTTGGCTTCAACACGGGGCCGTGCTCCGAGCGCTGAAGGCCAAAACCCGACCTCGGCCTCAAATTCGGGCCCTGAAACGTGAGCTCGGCCTTCGGACCCAACCGGGACCCTAAAACCAGAGCATGGCTTTGAATTCTGACCCTAAAACCCAACCCTGGCCTTAAATTTGGGCCCTAAAACCTGACTCTGGCCTTAATATCTGACCTTCAAATCCAATGCTGACCCT
>NW_018364545.1:162332-164261 GCF_002078875.1 Numida meleagris | reverse complement strand
CTAAAACCTGACCCTGGCCTTAATATCTGACCTTCAAATCCAATGCTGACCCTAAAACCTGACCCTGGCCTTAATATCTGACCTTCAAATCCAATTCTGACCCTAAAACCTGAGCCTGGCCTTAATATCTGACCTTAAAATCCAATGCTGACCCTAAACCCTGACCCTGGCTTTAAATTCTGACCCTAAAACCCAACCCTGACTTTGAATTTGGGTCCTAAACCCTGACCCTGGCCTTAATATCTGACCCTAAAACCCAATGCTGACCCTAAACCCTGAGCCTGGCTTTAAATTCTGATCCTAAAACCCAACCCTGGCCTTAAATTTGGGCCCTAAAACCTGACCCTGGCCTTAATATCTGACCTTAACAACCAACGCTGATCCTAAAACCTGACCCTGGCTTTAAATTCTGACCCTAAAACCCAACCCTGGCCTTAAATTCCCCCAAAAGCAGAAACTCCCCCCCCAAAAAGGTCAGAAATCTGCCCCAAAGTGGCCAGAATTGGCCCCAAAAGTGGCAGAAATCCACCCCAAATCTCCCAATGCTCGGCACCATTTGCTCAAAGCCGTGGGATTTCCCCTCCCCCCCAACCCCCCCCCCCAATTTGTTGTGCTCGGGGCGAGCGCTAATTAACGCCGAGCTCATTTGGGTGGTGCTGACCGAATTACGGGGTGGGCATCACCAGTGGTGGTGCAGAAACGGCCCCAAAAAGGCCCTAAAAGCCCCAAAAAGGCCCCAAAAAGGCAGCGGGAAAGCACCTGCAAGCCGGCCGAGCTCATTAGCAGGCGGCTGTTCGTTCATTAACGAATTAATCAATCAGCCCTGAGGCCTCCAGGGAGCGACAATCCCCGAGGATTGAGGAGTGTGTGATGCAATGGGAAAAACTGGGGGGGGGGGGGGAACTCCACCTACAGCTGCTATACGGGGCACAGCCATGGGGCCTATAGGGCCTCAGGCACCTATACCCACCCTATAGAGGCCCTATATGGTCCTGCTCAACTTGTAGTTGCATTAGGGAACATATATATGGTTCCTATAGGGGTTTGAGCACCTATACCCACCCTATGGAGCTCCTCTATGAGCCTACTCTCCTTGTAGTTGCATTAGGGAACATAGATATGGTTCCTATAGGGCCTCGGGCACCTATACCCACCCTATGGAGGCCCTATATGATCCTGCTCTACTTGTAGTTGCATTAGGGAACATATATATGGTTCCTACAGGGCCTTGGGCACCTATTCCCACCCTATGGAGGCCCTATATGGCCTGACTCTACTTGTAGTTCCATTAGGGAACATACATAAGGTTCCTATAGGGGCTTGGGCACCTATACCCACCCTATGGAGGCCCTATATGGCCTGACTCTACTTGTAGTTGCATTAGGGAATGAATATATGGTTCCTATAGGGCCTTGGGCACCTATAACCACCCTATGGAGGCCCTATAAGGTCCTCCTCTACTTGTAGTTCCATTAGGGAACATATATACGGTACCTATAAGGGCTCCTGCACCTACACCCACCCTATGGAGCCCCTATATGGCCTGACTCTACTTGTAGTTGCATTAGGGAACGTATATGTGGTTCCTATAGGGACTCCTGCACCTATACCCACCCTATGGAGGCCCTATATGGCCTGACTCTACTTGTAGTTGCATTAGGGAACATATATATGGGGCCTATAGGGCCTTGAGCACCTATACCCACCCTATGGAGGCCCTATATGATTCTCCTCCACTTGTAGTTGCATTAGGGAACGTATATATGGTTCCTATAGGGCCTCGGGCACCTATTCCCACCCTATGGAGGCCCTATATGGCCTGACTCTACTTGTAGTTCCATTAAGGAACATAGATATGGTTCCTATAGGGGCTTGAGCACATACTCCCACCCTATGGAGGCCCTATATGGCCTGACTCTACTTGTAGTT
>NW_018364545.1:155439-158777 GCF_002078875.1 Numida meleagris | reverse complement strand
TTCCTGCTCTTTTCACTTTTTTGGGGCCTTTTCATCCCAATTTTTGGTCATTTTTTGCCTTTTTTTTTTTTTTTGACATTTTTGTCCCTTTTTTGGACTTTTCTGGCCCTTTTTTAGTCATTTTCCTCACATTTTTAGGCCATTTTCATTTTTCTCAATTTTTGGGGGACATTTTTCTCACTTATTTTTTCTTAATTTTGTCACTTTTCCCCCCAACATTTCCCTCACTTTTTTTCCGGTCGTTTTTCTCAATTTTTTGGGACATTTTCTTCATGTTTTTGGATAATTTTCTCACTTCTTTTTGGGTGACTTTTGTCACTTTTTTGGTGATTTCTGTCACTTTTCTGGACCTTTCTGTCCCTTTTTTTGGGTCATTTTTCTCAATTTTTGGGACAGTTTTCTCACTTTTTTTTTTCCCTTAATTTTGTCACTTTTTTTCCCAACATTTTTGTCCCTTTTTTTGGTCATTTTTCTCACTTTTTTGGGTCTTTTTTCTCACTATTTGTGGGGGGGGGGGGCACACATTTTTCTCGCTTTTTTTTTTGGTCATTTCCCTCATTTTTTTGGCCACTTCTGTCACTTTTTTGGACCTTTCTGTCCCTTTTTTGGGGGTCATTTTTCTCAATTTTTGGGACATTTTTCTCACTTTTTCTTCTTAATTTTGTCCCTTTTTTGGGGGTCATTTTTTCTCACATCTTTGGGTCATTTTCCTCACTGTTTGGGGGGGGGGGGACATTTTTCTCACTTCTTTTTGGGTCATTTTTGTCCCTTTTTTTGGTCACTTCCGTCCCTTTTTTGGACTTTTCTGTCCTTTTTTGGTCACTTTTCTCACTTTTTGGGGGGGGAAATATTTCTCAATTTTTTGGATCATTTCTCTCACTTTTTCTGGGACGTTTTTCTCACTTTTTTTTTCTTAACTTTGTCACTTCTTTCCCAACATTTTTCTCACTTTTTTGGGCCACTTTTCTCACTTTTTTGGGCCACTTTCCTCACTTTTTTGGGCCACTTTCCTCACTTTTCTTGGACCTTTCCGTCCCTTTTTTGGGGGTCATTTTCCTCACTTTTTCGGCTCATTTTTCTCACTTTTTTTCTCACTTTTTTCCTTCTTTTGCGCGCTTTTCTCACTTTTTTTCTTATACCGCTTTTCTCACTTTTCACCACTTTTTTCACTTTTTTTTCCCCCTTTTCCCTACCTTTCCAAAAAAACCCACTTTTTTCCTTATTTTTTTTGGCCTTTTTGCCCTTATTTCTCCCTTTCCCACGCCGCCTCTCAGCAATGTCAGCCTTACCATCCCATTTTGGGGCAGAACCGTGTGCTTTGCTCACTGGGACAAAACCCATCGCCCCGGCTCTCAATACTTGCTGTTTTTTTGGGGGCAAAACTGGGGCTTTTCGGGCTTTTCGGCCACTTTCGGCGCCAGCTCCTCACCTGAAGGGACCACAGGGTTCGATTTGGGGCGAAAAAGGGGGGAAAAAGGTCAAGGTTTCGTTACCGCATCGTCTGGGCTCGTCCCCAATCACCTCCCCCCCCCCCCCTTCCAAAGCGGGATCATCGCCTGCAGCTCGTTAAGGAAAAAAAGCAATTAACCGTCATCAAGCCTGAAGAAGGTGATTCGGGAGGAAAAATAATAATAATAATAATAAAAAAAAAAAAGTGGAAAAATGCTGTGGGTTTTTTTTTTTTNGTTCCATTAAGGAACATAGATATGGTTCCTATAGGGGCTTGAGCACATACTCCCACCCTATGGAGGCCCTATATGGCCTGACTCTACTTGTAGTTGCATTAGGGAATGTATATGTGGTTCCTATAGGGGCTTGAGCACCTATACCCACCCTATGGAGCTCCTCTATGAGCCTACTCTCCCTGTAGTTGCATTAGGGAACATAGATATGGTTCCTATAGGGCCCTGAGCACCTATTCCCACCCTATGGAGGCCCTATAAGGTCCTCCTCTACTTATAGTTGCATTATGGAACATATATATGGTTCCTATAGGGTCTCCTGCATCCTTAAAGAACATATATATGGTTTCTACATGGTCCTCTTTTACCTATAGCTTCCTACCGAATACATACAAGGTTTCTATATGGACTCGCTTTACCTATATCCACCCTATAGAACACATATAGGGTTTCTGTAGGGCTCTCCTTTACCTACTAACACCCTACAGGGCACATATAGGATTTCTATAAGGTCCTGCTTTACCTATTCACACCCTACAGGGCACATATAGGGTTCTATACCCCTCTACAGGGCACATACAGGGTTTCTATAGGGCCCTCCTTTACCTACTCACACCCTGCAGAACACATATAGGATTTCTATAGGGCCCTCCTTTACCCATTCACACCCCATAGGGCACATATAAGGTTTCTATAGGGCCATCCTTTACCCATTCACACCCCACAGGGCACATATAGGGTTTCTATAAGGCCCTCCCTTACCTATTCACACCCTATAGGGCATATATAGGGTCCTATACCCCCCCACAGAACACATATAGGGTTTCTATACGGCCCTCCTTTACCTACTCACACCCTGCAGAACACATATAAGGTTTCTATAGGGCCCTCCTTTACCCATTCACACCCTACAAGGCACATATAGGGTTTCTATAGGGCTCTCCTTTACCTATTCACACCCTATAGGGCACATATAGGGTCCTATACCCCCCTACAGAGCACAGATAGGATTTCTATACAGCCCTCCTTTACCTATTAACACCCTATAGAACACATATAGGGTTTCTATACGGCCCTCCTTTACCTATGAACACCCTATATGGCACATATAGGGTTTCTATAAGGCCCTCCTTTGCCTATTAACACCCTACAGGGCACATATAGGGTTTCTATATGGCCCTGCTTTACCTACTCACACCCTACATGGCACATATAGGGTTTCTATAGGGTTCTCCTTTACCTATTAACACCCTATATGGCACATATAGGATTTCTATAGGGCTCTCCTTTACCCATTCACACCCTATAGAGCACATATAGGATTTCTATAGGGCCTGGGGTGTGAATGGGTAAAGGAAGGCCCTACAGAAACCTATTCACACCCTATATGGCACATATAGGGTTTCTATAGGGCCCTCCCTTTTGGGGCCAATCCGTCCCTTTTAGGGGCAGGGGTTCGGGGGGAAACCCGGCACTTTTGGGTCAAGGCAAAAACGGGATCGAAAAAAAAGCAGCGATAAGAATTAAAACAAAGCACAAAAATGGGCAAAAAAAGCCAAATTTGGGTCAGGCAGCGAACGCGGGGGTCGGGGAACGAGGCCTTTTGGGGCTTTTTGGGCCTTTTTGGATGTTTTTGGTCATTTTGGGGCCATCTTG
>NW_018364545.1:147930-148894 GCF_002078875.1 Numida meleagris | reverse complement strand
GGAGTGCGGGGCCTCACCATGCTGGACCATCACCAGGTGGGGGCATTTTGGGGGGAAAAATGGGGAAATCGGGGCCTTTGGGGGCGCCTGAACCCACTGCAAGGGGAAAAAATAATGGGTTTTGGGGGGGAAAGGGGCAGTTTTGGGGCACCTGATTGGGGTGTTATTCAATTGGGGGTCACCTTAAGGGGAAATTGATCCATTTTGGGGGACTGAAGCCCCTTTTTTCCCCAAAAATACTCTTTTGGGGAGGATTGTTCTGTTTTGGGGGCACCCATCTCGCTTCCAAAAATGGTTATTTTGGGGGAAATTGTGCTATTTTGGGGCACTTTGAAGGGGGGGGATCGTTCAATTTTGGAGCATCCAAACCCGCTGCTCCCAGAAACGCTCTTTTGGGGGAAATCACTCCATTTTAGGGCATCCGAAACCACACTTTTTGGGGGGGGAATCACTCTGTTTTGGGGCACTTATGAGCACTTCCAAAAAAGCGCTCTCTGGGGCCAGTTATATCCACTCCCAAAATAAGAATTTTGGGGGGGGAAATCACTCCACTTTGGGGCGTCAAAACCCACTTGCAACCAAATGCTCTTTTGGGGGAAATTCCTCCATTCTGGGGCACCTAAAAGCGGAAATTTTTCCATTCTGGCGGCCCGGGAGCGCGGTCTGCCCCCCGGAATCTCCCATTTCACCCCCTCCCGGGCTCCACCTCCTTAGGGTAACCCCCAAATTCCCCTTTTTTTCCCCATTTAGGTGTCCCCCGAGGACACGCGGGCGCAGTTCCTGGTCCCCGCCGGCTCCGTGGGGCGCAATAGGGCCGAGGCGTCGCTGGAGCGGGCTCAGAACCTCAACCCCATGGTGGACGTCAAGGCCGACCCCGAGAGCGTCGAGAGCAAACCCGAAGCTTTCTTCACCCAATTCGATGCCGTGAGAGCCCCAAAAACGCGGAGTTTTTATTTTGGGGGGG
>NW_018364545.1:143952-144975 GCF_002078875.1 Numida meleagris | reverse complement strand
TCAGACTTTGGGGTCCCACTTGGGGGTCCAACACTTTGGGGGCAGACTTTGGGGTCCCACACTTGGGGGTCTCACTTGGGGGTCCCAGTTTGGGGGACCCACACTTTGGGGTCAGACTTTGGGGTTCCACGCTTGGGGGTCTCACTTGGGGTCTCACACTTGGGGGTCCCACACGTGGGGGTCCCACACTTGGGGGTCCCAGAATTTGGGGTCTCCCTTGGGGGTCCCAGTTTGGGGGACCCACACTTGGGGGTCTCACTTGGGGGTCCCAGTTTGGGGGACCCACACTTTGGGGTCAGACTTTGGGGTCCCACTTGGGGGTCCAATACTTTGGGGTCAGACTTTGGGGTCCCACACTTGGGGGTCTCACTTGGGGGTCCCATACATGGGGGTCTCACACTTGTGAGTCCCACACTTGGGGGTCTCACTTGGGGGTCCCACACTTGGGGGTCCCACTTGTGGGTCCCAGTTGTGGGTCGTACTTGTGGGTCCCACTTGTGGGTCCCAGTTGTGGGTCGTACTTGTGGGTCCCACTTGTGGGTCCCGTTTCTATGGGTCCCACTTCTGGGTTGCACTTGGGGGTCGCAATTGTGGGTCCTGTTTCTATGGGTCCCACTTGGGGGTCCCACTTGTGGGTCCCACTTGGGGGTCCCACTTGGGGGTCCCATTTCTATGGGTCCCACTTGTGGGTCGCACTTGGGGGTCCCATTTCTATGGGTCCCACTTGTGGGTCCCACTTGTGGGTCCCGTTTCTATGGGTCGCACTTGTGGGTCGCACTTGTGGGTCCCGTTTCTATGGGTCCCACTTGTGGGTCCCACTTGTGGGTCGCACTTGTGGGTCGCACTTCTATGGGTCCTACTTGGGGGTCGCACTTGTGGGTCGCACTTCTGGGTCCCACTTGGGGGTCGCACTTGTGGGTCCCGTTTCTATGGGTCCCACTTGGGGGTCGCACTTGTGGGTCGCACTTGTGGGTCCCACTTGTGGGTCCCACTTCTATGGGTCCTACTTGGGGGTCCCACTTG
>NW_018364545.1:140253-141876 GCF_002078875.1 Numida meleagris | reverse complement strand
TAAAACTTGGAACATTCCACCTTAAAACTTGGAACATTCCACCTTAAAACTTGGACCATTCCACCTTAAAACTTGGAACATTCCACCTTAAAACTGACCCCGTGGGTAATGGGGATCTCCCTCCATGGGTTTAATTATGAGATACCCATAATTACCCCCCCCCCTAATTAATTAATTAGTTGGCTTTTGGGGCAACTCTCTCTGATTAATTGCTCCCCTCTAATACGTCAATTAGTGAGATTATTATTCCTTTGCTCTTATTGATTAGGAAACATGAGACACAACCCGATAATTAATTAAAAAACATTGGGACCTACCTCCTCTCCATTAATTAACACCTTATTACCCCCCCCCCCAATCAATTAGGAAGCTTATTTCTATCTACTTATAATAAGAAATTATTGTCTCTAATTATTAATATGGGATTATTAGGACTCCCCCAGTGATTAATGAGGTTTTATTGGGGACACCCCCCACAATTAATAAGCAATTATTAATGAACTTATCCCCCCCCAGTGATTAATAAGGGATTATTGGGTACCTTCCCTTTGATTAATTAGGAATTACTCAGACCCCTCCCCCTAATAATTAACAAGGGATTATTTGGAACCCCCCCATCCCAATTAATTAACAGGGAAATATTGGAAATTCTCGCTGATTAATAAGTGATTATTAAGACCCCCCCCCCGAGTAATTAATAAGGGCTTATTAACACTCCTCAGTAATTAATAAGTGATTATTAAGACTCCCTCTACTGATTAATACACGAGGGATTACCGTGACCCTCATTAAGAAGTGATTATTAAAACCCTCCCTAATAATTAATAAACAAGAAATCATTGTGACCCCCCCAAAGTGATTAATAAGGGTTTATTAAAACCCCCAATTAATAAGAGATCATTGTCCCCCCCCAGTAATTAATAAACAATTAAGTCTTCCCCCTTTATGATTAATACAGCATAATTATCATACATCCCCCATAATTAGTATGAAGTTATTAACACTCTCCCTCTAGATTAATAAATAATAAATTATTGTGCCCCCCCAATTAATAACGGATCATTGTGACCCCCCTCAATAATTATAAAACCTCCCTAATGATGAATAAGTAATTAATTATTGCGCCCGTGCTATACCCCCCTAATTAATAAGGCATCATTGTCACACCCCCAGTAATTAATAAGCAATTATTAAGACCCCCCCCACTAATTAATAAGTACTGAATTATTGTGCGCCCCCAATTAATACAGGGCCATTGTGACCCCCCCCCAATAATCAATAAGTAATTATTAAAGCCCTCCCAGTAATTAATTAATACTCAATTACTCTGCCCCCCCCACGCCCCCCAAATTAATAAGGGATCATTGTGACCCCCCCCAAAATTAATAAGAGATCACGACCCCCCCTTAATTAGTGCCCCCCCCACACACACGCGATCATTGGGACCCCCCCCAATTAATAAGGGATCATTACCCCCCCCCTTAATTAGTGCCCCCCGGCTTAATTAGTGCCCCACCACCACCCTAATTAGGCCTGGTAATGGGGCCTTCCCCAATTAGCGGCCCCCCCACTTAATTAGTGCTCTCCCCTTAATTAGTGCCCCCCCGCTTAATTAGTGCCTCC
>NW_018364545.1:133665-135063 GCF_002078875.1 Numida meleagris | reverse complement strand
CCCCCACGTGCAGCCATAGGCGCGCCCCCCGCAGCCAATCAGCGCGCGGCGCGGCGGTCAGAGCCGCAGCTGCCATGGAGACAGGCGGGGGGCGTGGCCAAGGGGCGGAAGGGGGCGTGGCTAGGGCGGGGTGTGGGCGGTGCAGAAGTAGCCACGCCCCCCTTTGGGCTCCGCCCACAGCGGGGAACGCGGGAAAAGGGGGGGGGGCGGCGTGGGGACGTTGTGGGGTCGTTATGGGGACATGGGGACGGGATGGGGACATGGGGACGTTGTGGGATTGGGGACACGGGGGTATGGGGACGCTGTGGGGACGTTGTGGGGAATGGGGACGCTATGGGGATGGGGGACATGGGGATGTGATGGGGAATGGGGACATTATGGGGACGTTGTGGGGTCATTATGGGGATCGGGGGCATTATGGGGGCATTGTGGGGAATGGGGACATTGGGATATGGGGACCTTATGGGGACGTTATGGGGACGGGGGGACATGGGGACGTTATGGGGATGTGATGGGGAATGGGGACCTTATAGGGGTTATGGGGACATGGGGACGTTATGGGGTCATTATGGGGATCGGGGGCATTATGGGGGCATTGTGGGGAATGGGGACATTGGGATATGGGGACTTTATGGGGACGGGGGCATATGGGGACGTTAAGGGGTCGTTATGGGGAATGGGGACCTTATGGGGATTGGGGACATGGGGATGTTATGGGGTCATTATGGGATCGGGGGCATTATGGGGAATGGCAGCATGGGGACATTATGGGGACATTATGGGGACGTGGGGAATGGGGACCTTATGGGGATAGGGGACATGGGGCTGCTATGGGGTCATTATGGGGTCGTTATGGGGCATGGGACATTATGGGGACGCGATGGGGTTTGGGGATACGGGGACATTATCGGGACATTGTAGGGAATGGGGACATTGGAATATGGGGACGCTATGGGGACGTTAAGGGGACAGGGGGATATGGGGACGTTAAGGGGTCGTTATGGGGAATGGGGACCTTATGGGGACTGGGGATGTGGGGATGTTATGGGGTCATTGTGGGGATTGGGGATATAGGGATATGGGGACCTTATGGGGTCATGATAGGGACTGGGGACGTGGGGATATGGGGATGTTATGGGGTCATTATGGGGGTTGGGGATATAGGGATATGGGGACCTTATGGGGTCATGATAGGGATTGGGGACGTGGGGATACGGGGTCGTTATGGGGACATTATAGGGAATGGGGACGTGGGGACGTGATGGGGTTTAGGGATAAGGGGACATTATGGGGACTTTATGGGGTCGTTATAGGGACTGGGGACGTGGGGGTATGGGGACGTTATGGGGACGCTATGGGGCTGTTATAGGGTCACAGATATGGGGACGTTACGGAGAC
>NW_018364545.1:129045-131354 GCF_002078875.1 Numida meleagris | reverse complement strand
GGGATTTAGGGGCCACCATTTGGGTTTTGGGGTCTCCATAGGGATTTGGGGGGGTCACCATTTGGGTTTTGGGGTCTCCATAGGGATTTGGGGGGTCACCATTTGGGTTTTGGGGTCTCCATTGGGATTTAGGGGCCACCATTTGGGTTTTGGGGTCTCCATAGGGATTTGGGGGGTCACCATTTGGGTTTTGGGGTCTCCATAGGGATTTGGGGGGTCCCCATTGGGGTTTTGGGGCTCCCCCTCAGGATTTGGCCACTCCCTCGGGATTTTTCACCCTCCCCCCCCCACCCCAAAATCTGGGGGTTCATTCCCTTTGGGGTCTGGGGGGTGGATTTTTGGGGGGTACCCCCCCTCTCCCCCCTCCCCCCCATTTGGGATTTGGGGTTCCCATCCCCGCAGGCGGCGGCGCTGGACGCGGGCTCCAAGGAGCAGAAGGACGCGGCGCTGGATCGGCGCATCGCCGCGCTGCGCAAGAAGAACGAGGCCCTGGTGCGCCGCTACCAGGTGCGCCCTAATCCCGCCCTAATCCCGCCCTAATCCCGCCCTAATCCTGCCCTAATCCTGCCCTAATCCCGCCCTAATCCCGCCCTAATCCCACCTCAGTCCCACTGCAGTCCTATCCTAATTCCACCTCAGTCCCATCCTAATCCTACCTTAATCCTGTCCTAATGCCAGCCTAATTTTGCCCTCGTCTTGTTCTAATCCTGACCTAATCCTGACTTAATCCTGCCCTAATACTGTCCTAATCCCAGCTCAATCCCAGCTCAATCCCATTCTAATCCAACCTTAATCCTGTCCTAATGCCAGCGTAATGTTGCCCTAGTCTTGTCCTAAACCTGTCGTAGTCTTGTCCTAATCCTGCCCTAATCCCATCCTAAACCCACCTCAATCCCATCCTAAACCCACATCAATCCCATCCTAAACCCACATCAATCCCATCCTAATCCCACTTTACTCCTGTCCTAATGACAGCCTAATCTTGTCCTAGCCTTGTTCTAATCCCGACCTAATCCTGCCCTAATACCATCCTAATCCCACCTCAATCCCATCCTAATCCCACCTTAATTTTGTCCTAATCCCATAATAATCTTGCCCTAGTCTTGTCTTAATCCTGCCGTAATACCGCCTCAATCTCACCTCAATTCCATCCTAATCCCACATCAATCCCATCCTAATCCCACTTTACTCCTGTCCTAATGACAGCCTAATCTTGTCCTAGCCTTGTTCTAATCCTGATCTAATCCTGACCTAATCCTGCCCTAATCCCACCGCAGTCCCATCCCAATCCCACCTCAATCCCATCCTAAACCCACATCAATCCCATCCTAATCCCACTTTACTCCTGTCCTAATGACAGCCTAATCTTGTCCTAGCGTTGTTCTAATCCTGACCTAATCCTGACCTAATCCTGACCTAATACCGTCCTAATCTTACTTCAATCCCATCCTAATCCCACCTTAATCCTGTCCTAATCCCAGCCTAATCTTGCCCTAGTCTTGTCCTAATCCCGCCCTCATCCCACCCTAGTCCTGTCCTAATATCGTCCTAATCCTGTCGTAATATCGTCCTAATTGCACCTCAATCCCATTCTAATCCCACCTTAATCCTGTCCTAATCCCAGCCTAATCTTGCTCTTGTTTTGTCTTAATCCTGACCTAATCCTGACTTAATCCTGCCCTAATACCGCCCGAATCCCATCCCAATCGCACCTCAATCCCATCCCAATCGCACCTCAATCCCATCCCAATCGCACCTCAATCCCATCCCAATCCCACCTCAATCCCATCCTAATCCACCTTAATCCTGTCCTAATGCCAGCCTAATCTTGCCCTAGTCTTGTCCTAATCCTGCCCTACTCTTGTCCTAATTCTGTCCTAATCCCACCCTAATCCTGTTTATCCCACCCTAATCTCACCACAATCCTGCTGCAATCCCACCCTAATCCGGTCCTAATCTTGTCCCCTATTCCCACCCCACACATCTTCTAATCCCACCCCGCGTGTCCTAATCACACACCGCTCATTCCATAATCCTACCTCGCACCCTGTAATCTGACCCGACACATCCCATAATCTCACCCAACACATCCCCTAATCCCTCCCCACGTCCCTTAATCGCACCCCAGACAGCCTATAATCCCACCCCACTCATTCCATAATTCCTCCTCGCACCCTGTAATCCCACCCCATGCATCCTCTAATCCCACCACACATCCCCTAATCCCACCACATGCCCCATAATCCCACAACCCGCATCCCTTAATCCCATCTCCTTTTCTTTTGGGGTCGGGGGGGGGGTTCCGCTGA
>NW_018364545.1:122235-126881 GCF_002078875.1 Numida meleagris | reverse complement strand
CGGCGGCGGCAGAACATTGAGCGGATGAACGAGGAGATGGAAAAGATCGCCGAGTACGAGCGCAACCAGCGGGTCGGTGCCCCCCCCATATCGCGATATATCGCGACCTATCGCGACGTATCACGACGTATCGCGACATATCGTGGCATATCGCGATGTGTCGCGACATATCGCGACATATCGTGGCATATCGCGATGTATCGTGACATATCGTGACGTGGCGCTCCTCGCCACCTTTTTTATCAGGACCTACCATCACGTGACCCCCCCAATTACTTTCTTATCACCCTATATCGCGATGTGTCGCGACATATCGCGACATATAATGGCATATCGCGACATATCATGACATATCACGACATGGCGTTCCTCGATGCCTTTTTTATCAGGACCTATCGTCATGTGACCCCCCCCATCACTTTTCTAACACCCCACATCGCGACATATCGTGACATATTGCAACATGTCGTGACATACCATGATGTATCGCGACATATCGCGACATATAATGGCATATCACGACATATCATGACATATCACGACATGGCGCTCCTCGACACGTTTTTTATCAGGACCTGTCGTCACGTGACCCCCCCCATCACTTTGCTATCACCCCATATCGCGACATATTGTGACATATTGCAACATGTCGTGACATACCATGATGTATCGTGGCATATCGCGACGTATCGTGGCATATTGCGATGTATCATGACATATCACGACATGGCGCTCCTCGCCACCTTTTTTTATCAGGACCTACCGCCACGTGACCCCCCCCCCATCACTTTCCTATCACCCCGTATCGCGACATATCGTGACATATTGCAACGTGCCGTGACATACCATGATGTATCGTGGCATATCGCGACATATCGTGGTATATCGCGATGTATCGTGACATATCGCGACGTGGCGCTTCTCATCCCTTTTATCGGGACCTACCAACACGTGACCCCCCCATCACTTTCCTATCAGCTCATATCGCGACATATCGCGACATATTGCGACATATCACGACATATCGTGACATATTGCTATGTATCGTGACTTATCGTGATGTATCGTGATATATCACGACGTGGAGCTCCTCACCACCTTTTTAGGTGGACGTGACCCTCTCTTCTCCATTTTCTTATTATCCTATGTTGCGATATATCGTGATATACTGTGATACATTGCAATGTATCGCGATATATTGTGACCCGTTGTGATATGTTGCAATATATCATGACAAATTTTGGTATACTGCAATATATCGTAACATATCGCGATATATCATGACATATCGTGATACGTTGTGACGTTCTGCGATATATCGTGATATGTTTTGATATACTGTGACATATACTGGCAGGCTGTGACAAATTACAACATATCGTGATGTATCGTGACATATCGCGATATGGTATGTTACAATTTATTGTGATAATTAGTGATATATCATGATATGTTCTCCTATATTGTGATAAATCACGATATATCATGCTGTATCGTGATATACTGTGGCATACTGCGATGTGGCGTATCTTGATATGCTACGATATGTCGCGACATATCGCAATATATCGTGATATATTGCAACATACTGTGATATGTCATGGTATATTGTGATATGCTGTGATATGTTACAACATATCACGATGTATCTTGATATATTACGATATATTGTGATATATTGCAATATGTTAGGGCGTATCACGATATACTGTGGCATATCACGATATGTCGTGATATATCGTGATATACTGTGACGTATTGCGATATATCACGATATATTGCAGTATACTGTGACATAGTGCGATATATCACGATATATTGCGGTATACTGTGACATACTCTGATATATCATGATATATCACGATATACTGTGACATATCGCGACATATCGCGATACGAGCTCCTTTTTCTTTCCTTTTCAGGACGGTCTCCACGACCGGAACCCGGTGCGGAATTTTCTGGATGACCCACGGCGCTGCGGCCCGGCTCAGGAGGAAGGGAGCCGGCGGCACGGCCGCAACTGGGGCGGCCCCGACTTCGAGGGCGTGAGGGCGGGCATGGAGCGCGAGAAGGTGCGATTTTGGGGCGAAAAAAGGGGATTTTGGGTCTCGGGGGTGAGGTGGGACCGGAGTCAGAGCGGAGCATCGGGTTTGGGGCTGGGCAGCATTGGGATGTTGCCGCGGGGTTGCGTGTTGCGTTCGGAGCCGGTCGGGTGTCAGGGCGGGGTTTTGGGGTGAAAAAGGAGGATTTTGGGGTTTTCGGTTTGAGGACAGCTCTGGATTTGGGGGCAAAACGTGGGATTTGGGGGTTTTTCAGGGGATGGCGGACCTTGAGGGGGCGCAAAAAGCGGTGGCGTGGCGCTGTCCGTGGTGGGTTTTGGGGTGAAAAAATCCGGTTTTGGGGTCTGATAGATGAGAGGAGCTCTGGGTTTGGGGTCAGAAAGTGGGAATTTGGGGTCTGGTAGATATTAGTTTTGGATTTGGGGTCAAAAAATGAAGTTTTGGGGTTATTTGGATGATGTTTGATAGTGGATTGTCTTCAAAATATCGAAGTGACGTCTATGGTGGATTTTGGGACAAAAAAGTGGAGATTTGGGGTCTGATGGGGGGAGTAGTTCTGGATTTGGGATCAACAAATGGGAATTAGGGTTTTTAGATGCTTTTAGCTTTAGGTTTGGGTTCAAAAAATGAAATTTTGGGGCCGTGTGGGTGATACTTGATAGCGATTCAATCCATCCACCGTTGACGTAGCGCTGCCCATGGTGGATTTGGGGCAAAAAAGTTGGAATTTGGGGTTTGATGGATGAGAATAGCTCTGGGTTTGGGGTGAACAAATGGTATTTAGGGTTTTTAGCTGCTTTTAGCTTTGGATTTGGGTCCAAAAAAAGAAATTTTGGGGTCGCATGGGTGACGTTTGCTAGCGACTCAACCCATCAACCATTGATGTAGCGCTGCCCATGATGGATTTGGGGCAAAAAATTGGGGATTTGGGATCTGATAGGTGGGAGTAGTTCTGGATTTGGGTTCAACAAATGGGATTTAGGGTTTTTAGCTGCATTTTGCTTTGGATTTGGGTCCAAAAAGTGAAATTTTGGGGTTGTGTGGGTGACGTTTGCTAGCGACTCAACCCATCAACCGTTGACGTAGTGCTGCCCATGACGGATTTGGGGCAAAAGAGTTGGGATTTGGAGTTTGATAGGTGGGAGTAGTTCTGGATTTGGGTTCAACAAATGGGATTTAGGGTTTTTAGCTGCTTTTAGCTTTAGATTTGGGTCCAAAAAATGGAATTTTGGGTCACGTGGGCGTTGATTAATCTTGATGCTGCTCAAACCTATTGATGTTGGAGTGTCCATGGTGGGATTTGGGGCAAAAAAGTTGGGATTTGGGGTTTGATGGACAGGAATAGCTCTGGGTTTGGAGTCAGCAAATGGGATTTAGGGTTTTTCGATGCTTTTAAGTCCAAAAAATGAAATTTTGGGGTCGCGTGGGTGACGTTTGCTAGCGACTCAACCCATCAACCGTTGACGTAGCGTTTCCCATGACAAATTCGGGGCCAAAAAACAGATTTTTGGGGTCTGCTTCGGTTCTTTTCGGATATCACCTCCTGCTTCGGGGCCGGCGAGCGCCCGTCAAGGCAAACGAGCGCGGGATGAACGAGCGTTTTTAATTGCAGGGCCGCAGCCCGAAGGCGGCCGACGTGACGCTGTCCATGACGGGCCGCGAGCGCGCCGAGTACGAGCGCTGGAAACGGGAACGGGAACGCATCGACCGCGAGCGCCTGGCCCGGCACCGGCAGCCCACCGGGCAATGGCGCCGCGAGTGGGACGCCCACAAATCCGACAGCATGTGGGTGCCCCCCAACCCCAATGGCCCCAACCCCATGGGCCCCGTTGAGCCCCAATGTCCCCAGTCCCAGTGTCCCTGATCCCATAGGCCCCAGTGTCCCCAGTCCCAATGTCCTCAATGTCCCCAACCCCATTGGCCCCCATGTCCCCGATCCCATGGGCCCCAATCTCCCCAGTCCCAATGTCCTCGATGTCCCCAACCCCATTGGCCCCAATGTCCCCGATCCCATTGGCCCCAGTGTCCCCAGTCCCAATGTCCTCGATGTCGCCAACTCCGGTGTCCTTGATGTCCTCAACCCCAATGTCCCCGATCCCATAGGCCCCAGTGTCTTCAATCCCAGTGTCCTCCGTATCCCCAACCCCATTGGCCCCAGTGTCCCCGATCCCATGGGCCCCAATCTCCCCAATCCCAATGTCCTCGATGTCCCCAACCCCACTGACCCCGATGTCCCCAACCCCAATGTCCCTGATCCCATGGGCCCCAATGGCCTCAATGCCAATGTCCCCCGTGTCCCCAACCCCATTGGCCCCAGTCTCCCCAATCCCAATGTCCTCCATGTCGTCAACCCCATTGGCCCCAATGTCCCCAGTCCCAATGTCCTCGATGTCCCCAACCCCAATGTCCCTGATCCCATGGGCCCCAATGGCCTCAATGCCAATGTCCCCCGTGTCCCCAACCCCATTTGGCCCCAGTGTCCCCAATCCCAATGTCCCTGATCCCATAGGCCCCAGTGTCTTCAATCCCAGTGTCCTCCATATCCCCAACCCCATTGGCCCCAGTGTCCCCAGTCCCAATGTCCTC
>NW_018364545.1:120862-121790 GCF_002078875.1 Numida meleagris | reverse complement strand
ATGTCCCTGATCCCATAGGCCCCAGTGTCTTCAATCCCAGTGTCCTCCATATCCCCAACCCCATTGGCCCCAGTGTCCCCAGTCCCAATGTCCTCAGTGTCCCCAACCCCATTGGCCCCAATGTCCCCGATCCCATGGGCCCCAGTCTCCCCAGTCTCAATGTCCTCGATGTCCCCAACCCCAATGTCCCCGATCCCATGGGCCCCAATCTCCCCAATCCCAATGTCCTTAATGTCCCCAACCCCACTGACCCCGATGTCCCCAACCCCAATGTCCCTGATCCCATGGGCCCCAATAGCCTCAATGCCAATGTCCCCCTTGTCCCCAACCCCATTTGGCCCCAGTGTCCCTGACCTCGTTGTCCCCGATGTCCCGGATGACCCCAACCCAATTAGCCCCAGTGTCCCCAACCCCATAGGCCCCGATGTCTCCAATGTCCCTGACCTCGTTGGCCCCGGTGTCCCTGATGACCCCAACCCAATTAGCCCCAATGGCCCCAGCCCCAATGGCCCCGATGTCCCCAACCCCAAGGACCCCAATGTCCCCAACCCCATTGGCCTCAATGTCCCCAATTGTCCCTGGTGTCCCCAACCCCATTGTCCCCAGTTGTCCCCAATTGTCCCCAATGTCCCCAACCCCATTGTCTCCAATTGTCCCCATTGTCCCCAGTTGTCCCCAGTGTCCCCAACCCCATTGTCCCCAGTTGTCCCATTGTCCCCAACCCCATTGTCCCCAATTGTCCCCATTGTCCCCAACCCCATTCTCCCCAATTGTCCCCAGTTGTCCCCAATTGTCCCCAACCCCATTGTCCCCATTGTCCCTGTGCCCCCGATGTCATTTCTCCCCCCCCCCACAGGTTCAAGGACGGCGCCCCCCCCTCGGATCCCGGTGCGTTCCCCCCTTCATTTTTTTGGGGCCAATTTCCTCC
>NW_018364545.1:110589-113225 GCF_002078875.1 Numida meleagris | reverse complement strand
CCAAAATTGCCCATTTTTAGCCCCCAAATTGCCCCTTTTTATCCCCAAAATTTCCCTTTGTAGTCCCAAACTGCTCGTTTTTAGCCTCAAAATCGCCCTTTTTCACCCCAACCCCCCTGCCCCCCGCGTGAACTCACACTGGAAAACCCAAAATCGCCCTTTTTAGCCCCAAAATCCGCCCCCTTGGGGTTTCCCTTTGCGCGCTGCGGCCGCCCTGAGGAAATGGGGAAATGTCCGTTTCCTGAGCAGCCGCCCCACAGCGGAGCCGCCCCATAGCGGAGCTGTCCCATAGCAGAGCTGCCCCATAGCAGAGCCGCCCCATAGCGGAGCTGCCCCACAGCGGAGCTGCCCCATAGCGGTGCCCCATAGCGGAGCTGCCTCGTAGATGAACGAAGCCAGAGCGGAGCTGCCCCATAGCGTTGGAGAGCATCTCCAGGGTAAGTCCTGTGGGGTGGGAGGGTAACTTGTGGGGCAGCCCCATAGGGTGGGGAGGATCAGTGGGGCAGCCCCATAGGGTGGGATAGGCGTTTATGGGGCAGCCCCATAGATCCCTGCCCCACATCTCCCCACATTCCCACGCATTGCTGTTGCCCCACAACTCCGCCCCGTTTCTGCCCCACATTTGACCCGTATTTCCCCTTTTTCAGCCCCAAACCTCATTAAGCTAACGAGCTTCGTTCACCTAATGAGCATCACGCTGGGAGTGGAACCCACATCGCTTCGTTAACCTAACGAGCTTCGTTAACGTAACAAACTTCCACCCAACTTGTTGCCCATCTGCCACGCCATTGGTGTTGAGGTTGACATCAACTCCTAATGACACTGCTCACTCGTTAACCTAGCGGGCATCATCAACCTAACGAGCATCATCAACCAAACGAGCTTCATCAACCTAATGAACTTCATTAACCTAACGAACTTCGTTAACCCAAGGAGCTCCCACCCAACTGGGAACGCATTGGCCACACCATCACCACTGAGGTTGACATCAACCCCTGATGACACCACTCCCTCATTAACTTAACGAGCTTACTTAATAAGAGTCATCAACCCAAGGAGTGTCATCAACCTAACGAACTTCATTAGCCTAAAGAACTTCATTAACCTAACGAGCTTTGTTGACCCAACGAGCTTCCACCCAACTTGGAACCCATTGGCCATACCGTTGGCATTGAGGTTGGCATTGACCCCTACCACCACCACTCCCTCGTTAACCTAACGAGGATCATCAACCTAAGGAACGTCATCAACCCAACAAACTTCATTAACCTAACAAGCTTCATTA
Organism: Numida meleagris; assembly: GCF_002078875.1. Lineage (NCBI taxonomy): Eukaryota > Metazoa > Chordata > Aves > Galliformes > Numididae > Numida > Numida meleagris. The sequence goes on along the minus strand of NW_018364545.1, from coordinate 111,940 downwards.
AGGTAACGAGCTTCATTAACGAGCTTCGTTGACCCAACGAGCTTCCACCCAACTTGGAGCCCATTGGCCACACCGTTGGCGTTGAGGGTGGCCTTGACCCCGACCACCACCACTCCCTCATTAACCTAACGAGGATCATCAACCCAAGGAGCATCATCAACCTAACGAACTTCATTAGCCTAAAGAACTTCATTACCCTAACGAGCTTCATTAACCTAACAAGCTTCATTGACCCAACGAGCATCCAACCCAACTTGGAACCCATTGGCCACACCGTTGGCATTGAGGTTGGCCTTGACCCCAACCACCACCACTCCCTCATTAACCTCATTACCCTCATTACCCTAATGACCTCCATTCCACCCCGGGCCGCCCCGACGCCCTTTATGGACTACTACGACGACCTCGCCAACTTCACCTTCAACCCCAACGACACCATCGGTCACCACCACATCCCGTGGGGTCACCGCTTGGCGCTGGCGCTCTACGCCGCCATCTTCCTGCTCGGCGTTCCCGGCAACGCCGCGGTGCTGTGGCTCAGCGCCGCCGCTCAGCGCCGCGCCGTCCCCGCCGTCTGGTTCCTCCACCTGGCCGCCGCCGACCTCCTGTGCTGCGCCGCGCTGCCCTTCCTGGCCATCCCGGTAGCCGGCGACCACCGCTGGCCGTTGGGCGACTTCGGTTGCAAGCTCTTCCCGGCGCTGGCGGTGCTCAACATGTACGCCAGCGTCCTCCTGCTGGCCGCCATCAGCGCCGATCGGTGGCTCATGGTCACGCACCCGGCCTGGTGCCACAACCACCGCACGCCGCGCACCGCGCACCGCGTCTGCCTGGCCCTCTGGCTGGCGGCCGCCGTCCTCACCGTGCCCACCTTCCTCTTCCGCGCCGTCCGCCGCGACGCCTTCGCCGACGCCGTGCTCTGCGTGGTGGACTACGGCGCCGCCGGCCAGCACCGCCGCTTCGCCGAAGCCTTCATCGCCGCCCTCCGCTTCGCCGCTGGCTTCCTCCTCCCCTTCTCCGCCATCGCCGTGTGCCACGCGCTCCTCCTGGCCCGGCTCCGCGCTCGCCGCTTCACCCGCACCCAACGCGCCGCCGGCACCGTCCTGGCCGTCGTGGTCACGTTCTTCGTCTGCTGGTTGCCGTACCACGTCGTGGGGTTGGTCCTCGCCGCCAGCAAGCCGGGCACGGAGGCCTATTTTGGGGCGACGGCGGCCGATCCGGTGGTCACCGGGCTGGCGTACGCCAACAGTTGTGCCAATCCCATCATCTACGCCGCGGCGGCGCAGCGGCGCGGGGGGAGGTGGGGGAAGGGAGGGGAGCGGGGCCGGGGGTCGTGGTGCTCGGCGCTGCGGCG
>NW_018364545.1:106454-108386 GCF_002078875.1 Numida meleagris | reverse complement strand
GCCCCATTCCCCTTCCCCTAGCCCCGCCCCCTTCCCGCCGCGCCCAATCCCCAGCCGCCCACGCTCCTCTCTGCTCCTTCCGGTCTGCGCGGCGGGAATGGCAACCGGAAGCGGAACTGCCGCCAGACCGGAAGCGGACCGCGGCGGGGCGGTGGAGCCGGGGATGAGGTCTGTGGGGGTTGTGGGGCGGGCCCGAGGAAGGCGGGGCGGGCCGGTGTGGGGCGGGCCGGTGTGGGGCGGGCCTGAGGCAGGGGGGGTTGGGCCCGAGGCCTGCGGAAGTTTGGGGGTCGGCCCTGAGGAGTGTTTGGGTCTGAGGGGGGTGTGGGGCAGAGCGCCGTGGGTCGGCCCTAGGGTCCGTGTGGGGCTGAGGGGTGTGGGTTGGGGCTGAGGGGTGTGTGGGGCTGAGGGGTGTGTGGGGCTGAAGGCTGTGGGGCTGAGTGGTGGGCTGAGGAGCGTGGGTCTGAGGAGTACGTGGGGCTGAAAACTGTGGGTCAGGGCTGAGGGGTGTGTGGGGCTGAGTGGTGTGTGGGGCTGAGTGGTGTGTGGGGCTGAGTGGTGTGTGGGGCTGAAGGCTGTGGGGCTGAAGGCTGTGGGGCTGAGGGGTGTGTGGGTCTGGGGCGAGCATGCCTCTGGGACCTGTGTGGGTCAGAGCTGACGCTTCAGTGGGGCTGAGACCTATGAGTTAAGCCTGTGGGTCAGACCTGGGACCCTTGGGGCTGGGACCCTTGGGGCTGGGACCCTTGGGGCTGGGACCCTTGGGGCTGGGACCCTTGGGGCTGGGACCTATGGGGCTGAGTGCTGTGGGTCATGCCCAAATCGCAGCCCCGTGGCCAAGCTCCTCAGCGCACGGCTCAGCCCCATAAGCTGCCACCGTGCCCCACAGCGCCATGCGCTCTGACGACGATGACGACGAGGGGCCCTCCCCCTCCTCCGGGTGGGACTGGGAGTGCCCGCGTGTGCGGCGCCGCGTGGAGGAGCTGCACTTCGGCCCCGGGGGGCTCCTGAGCTCCAGCCCGGAGGAAATCCGCAATTTCTGGGCTTTCTTCGAACGGCTGCGACGCTTCCAGAACCGGAAACCAACGCCGAGCGGCACCGGAAAGGACCCGGCGCCGTCGCTGGGGCTCCCGCGGCGTTACGACGCCTTGCACCGCATCAACCTGGCGTTGACGGAGCCCCGAACCCGGCACCGCGACCGTGACCACCCCGCCGTGCCCGGCGAGCGGCGGGCAGAGCTCCACCGAGCCCTCCTCCACTATTTAGACTTCGTCCAAAAGCAGAGTTTCGCCAAACTGGCCAAGATCCGGCGGGACCGGGCGGCGCTGCCCATCGCCCGCTTCCGCGAGCCCATCCTGCGGGCCGTGGCGCGGCACCGCGTGGTGCTGGTGGCGGGGGACACGGGTTGTGGGAAATCCACACAGGTGCCGCAGTTCTTGTTGGAGGCCGGGTACCGGAACGTGGCCTGCACGCAACCGCGTCGCATCGCCTGCGTCGCCTTGGCCAAGCGCGTGGCCTACGAGAGCCTGCAGCAGCACGGCGACCAGGTGTCACCCATTCTCCCTCCAGTTTTCGACCCATTCTCCCCCAGTTTTCGACCCATTCTCCCCCAGTTTTCGACCCATTCTCCCCCCAGTTTTCGACCCATTCTCCCCCACTTTTCGACCCATTCTCCCCCACTTTTCGACCCATTCTCCCCCCATTCTTGACCCATTCTCCCATTCTTGACCCATTCTCCCCCAATTTTTGACCCATTCTCCCCCAATTTTCGACCCATTCTCCCCCCAGTTTTCGACCCATTCTCCCCCAATTTTCAACCCATTCTCCCCCAATTTTTGACCCATTCTCCCAATTTCGACCCATTCTCCTCCCATTCTTGACCCATTTTCATCCCACTTTGACCCATTCTCCCCCAATTTTTCACCCATTGTCCCCCAA
>NW_018364545.1:101043-102170 GCF_002078875.1 Numida meleagris | reverse complement strand
GGGGGAGAGGAGGGAGATATGGGGGAGAGGAGGGAGATTATGGGGGGAGAGGAGGGAGATTTTGGGAGGAGAGGAGGGAGGTTTGGGGGGAGAGGAGGGAGATTTCGGGGGAGAGGAGGGAGATATGGGGGGAAAAGTGATGGTTTGGGGGGGAAAGGAGGGAGATTTGGGGGGAGAGGAAGGAGATAAGAGGGGAAAGGGGAAATTTGGGGGAGAGGAGGGAGATTTTGGGGGGAAAGGAGGGAGATATGAGGGGAAAAGTGATGGTTTGGGGGGGAGAGGAGGGAGATTTGGGGTAGAGGAGGGAGATACGGGGGAAAGGACGGAGATAAGAGGGGAAAGGGGAAATTTGGGGGAGAGGAGGGAGATTTGGAGGAAGAGGAGGGAGGTGTGGGGGGAAAGGAGGGAGATTTGGGGGAGAAGAGGGAGATTTGGGGGAAAAGAGGGAGATTTGGGGGAAAAGTGAGAGTTTTGGTGGAGAGGAGTGATGGTTTTGGTTGGAAAAGTGATGGATTTGGGGAAAGGAAAGTGATTTGGGGGGGAAAGGGGTGAGTTCTGGGGGAAAGAAGTGATTGTTTTGGGGGGAGAGGAGGGAGATTTGGGGGAAAAGGAAAGAGATTTGGGGGGAAAGGAGCAATGGTTTTGACGGGAAAAGTGAGTTTTGGTTGGGAGGAGAGGTTTGGGGGAGAAAGTGATGGTTTTGGGAGGAGAGGAGAGAGATTTGGGGGGAAAAGTGATGGTTATGGGGGAAAGGAGGGAGATGGGGGGGGAAGGAGAGAGATTTGGGGGGGAAGTGATGGTTTTGGTTGGAAGAGTGATGGCTTTGGGGGGGAAAGGAGGGAGATGTGGGGGAGAGGAGGGAGTTTTGGGGGGCGAGCAGTGAGTGCTGGTCACCGTGGTGCTCCGGTGCCCCCCAGGTGTTCGACGTTCCCCCCCCTGGCGTCAGGAAATGCATCCTGGCCACCAACATCGCCGAGACCTCGGTGACCATCGACGGCGTCCGCTTCGTGCTGGACTCTGGTGCGCCGTGCTCCTGCCCTTCCTTCCCTTTTTCTTCCTCCCTTCCCTTCTTTTCCCCCTTACTTCCTCCTTTTCTTTCCTCTCTTCCCCCTTTTCCTTCCTCCCTT
>NW_018364545.1:94092-97431 GCF_002078875.1 Numida meleagris | reverse complement strand
GACCCCCCCAAAAAGGGCCCCACCTCAACAGGACCCCCCAAAAAGGGACCTCACCCCAATTTGGGGTCATTAAAGCATAAAACTGCCCCCCACCCCCCAATTTTGGTGCCTCCATCCAGGTGAAATCAGAGCGTGCCGCCGGTTCTCGGAAGTGGTGCCGGCGGCGCGGGTTGGAGGAGCACCGGCTCTACGAGGCCGCCAACCTCCGGCGCCAGTTCCAGGTGGGTCGTGGGTCCCCAAAACCACCCCGTTTTACCCCAAACCCACTTCATTTTTGGCTTCGTGTCACCCAAATCCGCCCCATCCCACTCCCTATCACCCAGTCCCACCCCAAAATTGCCCCAGATCACCCAACCCTACCCCAAATCCACCGAATCCTACCTGAATCCCACTCCATCTCACCCCAAAATTGCCCCAAATCCACCCAATCCCACCCCAAAATTGCCCAAAATCACCCAATCTCACCGCAAATCACCCAACCCTACCCCAAATCCACCAAATCCCACCTGAATCCCACCCCAGTCTTAGCCCAAAATTGCCACAAATCGCCCAATCCCACCCTGAAACAACCCAATCTCACCCCAAAATTGCCCTCAAACCATCCAATCTCACCCCAAAATTGCCCCTAATTGCCCGATCTGACCCCAAAATCACCCAACCCCACCCCAAATCCACGAAATCTCACTCCAAAACTGTCCAAAACCACCCAATCTCACCCCAAAATTGCCCCAGACCGCCCCATCCCTCCCCAAAATCACCCAATCTCACCCCGAAATCACCCAATCTCACTCCAAAATTGCCCAGAATCACCCAGTCCCACCCCAAAACCACCCAATCTCACCCCAAAATTGCCCCAAACCGCCCCATCCCACCTAAAAACCACCCAATCTCACTCCATAATTCCCCAAAATCACCCAGTCCCACCCAACCCCACCCCAAATCCACCCAATCTCACCCCAAATTTGCCCGAAACCACCCAATCTCACCCCAGAACTGCCCAAATCACCCAATCCCACCCCAGAACCACCCAATCCCCCCCCAAATCCACCCAAATCACCGAATCCCACCCAATCCCCCCCACGAAACCCCCCCATTTTTGCCACCCAATCCCACCCACAATTCTGACTCATCCCCTCTCTCCCCCCACACCCCACCCCGCTTCCAGGAGCTGCTCCGGGACCACCACCTCGTGGAACCCCCCACCAGCGACCCCAGGACCCCCACCCAACGCCGGCAGCGCCGCGCTTTGCACCGCCTCTACCGCTCCCACCGCGGCACCGAGTCCCGACCCCGCAAAGTGCTGAGGCTGCGCCACGGCACCGCCGCGTCCTCGGGGGGGGAGGAAGAGGAGGAGGAGGAAGGGGGGTCCCGGGAACGCGGCGTGGACATCCAGGTGAGGGCTTGGGGGGGAGAAATCTTGGGGTTTTGTTTGGGGGGTGGGGGGCGAAATCCGAAATCTGGAGTTGGGCTAAATCTGGAATCTTTGTTTTTTTTTGGGGGGGGAAATCTTAAATCTGGAGTTGGAGTTTTGGGGGATGGATCCTGAATCTGGAGTTGGAGTTTCGGGGCTAAATCTGGAATCGGGGCTTCATTTTTGGGGGGAGAAATCCTAAATCTGGAGCTGGAGTTTTGGGGCTGAATCCTAAATCTGGGCTTTGTGTTTTGGGGAGAAATCTCAAATCTGGTGTTGGACGTTTGGGTGAAATCCTGAATCTGGAGTTGGAGTTTTGGGGCTAAATCTGGAATCGGGGCTTCATTTTTGGGGGAGAAATCCTAAATCTGGGGTTGCAGTTTTGGGGGAAAGGATTTTTGGGCTCAGTCCCCCCTCAAGATTTGGGTTTTTGGGGCCAAATCCCATGGCAAGATTTGGTGGTTTTGGGGCTGATTCTCTAGTGTAGGATTTATGTTTTTGGGGCTCAATCCCCCTTCAAGATTTGGGTTTTTGGGTCCAAGTCCCACCTCAAGATTTGAGTTTTGGGGGGATTGAATCCCACCTCAAGATTTGGCTTTTTGGGGCTCAATTTCCCCTCGAGATTTGGGTTTTTTGGGGCTTAATCCCACCTCAAGATTTGGGTTTTTTTGGGGCCAAATCCCCCCTCAAGGTTTGGGTTTTTTGGGGCTCGATCCCCCCTGAAGATTTGGGTTTTTGGGGGCTCGATCCCACCTCAAGATTTGGGTTTTTGGGGGATTGAATCCCACCTCAAGATTTGGGTTTTTTGGGGCTAAATCCCCACTCAAGATTTGGGTTTTTGGGGCTCAATCTCCCCTCAAGATTTGGGTTTTTGGGGGATTGAATCCCATCTCAAGATTTGGGTTTTTGGGTCCAAGTCCCGCCTCAAGATTTGGGTTTTTGGGGCCAAATCTCATGTCAAGATTTGGGTTTTTGGGGCCAAATCTCATGTCAAGATTTGGGTTTTTGGGGCCAAGTCCCCCCTCAAGATTTGGGTTTTTTGGGTCCAAGTTCCACCTCAAGATTTGGGTTTTTGGGGGATTGAATCCCACCTCAAGATTTGGGGTTTTTGGGTCCAAATCCCACCTCAAGATTTGGGTTTTTTGGGCTAAACCCCACTTCAGGATTTGGATCTTGGGCCCTAAACCCCACCTCAAGATTCATTTTTTTGAGGCCGAATCCCTTCTGTCAGAGTTGACTTTTTTTGAGGGGGCCGAATCCTCACCTCCAGGTGTCATTTTTTTTTTGGGGGGGGGGGTTGTTTCAATCCCTCCAGGACGTGAAGTTCCAGCTGCGGCACGACGTGGCGGAGCTGCAGGCAGCATCCAGCTCCATCCTGAGCCCATCCCACCTCTCCCTCCTCAAACTGGTGCTGTGCCGGGGGCTGTACCCCCAGCTCGCCGTCCCCGACCCCCTCAACGAGAGCCGCAAGGATTCCGACCAGGTACCCCCCAAATATCGATGCCTTTCGAGGTGAAGGGAGGGGGAGGATTCCTTTTTTCCTCTCCATCCACTTAAAATGAAGGGTTTTTTGGGGGGGGTTTGCTCTTTCTGCAGATTTTTCACACCAAGAGCAAGCAAGGCATCGCGCTCCACCCCACCTGCGTCTTCGCCACCAGCCCTGAGCTGCTGCACACGCGGGAGCGGACGGAGCGCGGCGGCAACAACGGTTGGGGATCGATCATGGGGGTTTGGGGCCCATATTTGGGGTTTTTTGGGTCACTCGTGGGTGTTCTGGGGTTTTTTTGGGTCACTCATTGGTGATATTTGGGTTTTTGGGTCACCCGTTGGCCGTAATATTGGGGATTTTGGGTCACCTGTTGACGATTTTGGGTATTTGGGGCCATTCATTGGCGATATTTGTTTTTTTGTGGGTCACTCATTGATGA
>NW_018364545.1:82373-93858 GCF_002078875.1 Numida meleagris | reverse complement strand
TCATTGATGATTTGGGTTTTTTTTGGGTCCCTCGTGGGTGATCTGGGGCTTTTTGGTGTCACTCATTGGTGATATTTGGGTTTTTGGGTCACCTATTGGCAATAATATTGGGGATTTTGGGTCACCTGTTGACGATTTTGGGTATTTGGGGCCATTCATTGGCAATATTTGTTTTTTTGTGGGTCACTCATTGATGATTTGGGTTTTTTTTGGGTCCCTCGTGGGTGATCTGGGGCTTTTTGGGGTCACTCATTGGTGATATTTGGGTTTTCGGGTCACCCATTGGCCATAATATTGGGGATTTTGGGTCACCTGTTGACGATTTTGGGTATTTGTGGCCATTCATTGGCAATATTTGTTTTTTTGGGGGTCACTCATTGGTGATTTGGGTTTTTTTGGGGTCACTCATTGGTGATATTTGGGTTTTTCTGGGTCACCCATTGCTGATACTTGGGTTTTTTGGGGTCACCTGTTGACGATTTTGGGTATTTGTGGCCATTCATTGGCAATATTTGTTTTTTTTGGGGGTCACTCATTGGTGATTTGGGTTTTTTTGTAGTCACTCATTGGTGATATTTGGGTTTTTGGGTCACCCATTGGCAATCATAGTGGGGATTTGGGGTCACCTGTTGATGATGTGGGGAATTTTTGGGTCACCCGTTGAAGTTATTTGGGTTTTTTGGGTCACCTGTTGACAATTTTGGGTATTTGGGGCCATTCGTTGGTGATATTTGGGTTTTTTTGGGTCCCCCATTGGTGATTTGGGGATTTTTGGAGTCACTTGTTGGCAATATTTAGTTTTTTTGGGGTCACCCACTGGGGATACTGGTTGTTTTTGGGTCACCCATTGGCAGTATCAGGGATTTTGGTTCACCCATGGGTGATATTGAGGACTTTGGGTCACCCGTTGCCAATTATGGGGAGCTTTGGGTCACCCATTGGCAATACCATTATTTTTTCGGGGTCACCCAATGACCCTATTGGCTTTTTGGGGTCACTGGGCACGGGGAGGGACCGAACCCAGCTGAGATGTCCCCCTGTCCCCCCCCAGAGGACGGGATGAGCTCCCACCACCAGCTGCTCGCCTTCGTCTCGCTGCTGGAGACCACCAAGCCCTACCTGGTCAACTGCATCCGCGTCCCCGCTCTGCAGGTGGACTCCCTGTGCTGCACTGCCTTCCTCTTCCTCCCCATTGCCTTCCTCTTCCTCCCCATTGCCATCCCCTTCTTCTCCATCCTCTTCCCTTTCTTCAGCCTCTCTCTCTTCCTTTCCATCTCCTTTGCCTTTCCTCTTCCTCTCCATCCCCTTCTTCCCTTTCCTCTCCTCCTTCCTCTTCATCCCTTTCCTCCTCTTCTTCTTTTTCCTCTCCATCCCTTTCGTCTCCCTGTTCCCCTCTCTCTCTGTCCCTTCCTCTTCCTCTTCATCCTCTTTTCCCTCTCCATCCATATCCCCTTCCCCTTTCCTCTCCATCCCTTTGTCTTTCCTCTTCCTCCCTTCCCTTTCCTTTTCCCATGTCCCCTTCCATTTGCTCACATCCTATCCTAGTTCCCCTTCCCCAGCTTTTTCCCCTACTCCTTCCTCTTCCCCTTCCTCACATCCTTTTTCCCCTTCCTCTCCCTGTCCCTTTTCCTCTTCCCTTCTCTCCCCTCCGCTTTCCTGACGTCCCATTCCCCTTCTTCTCCCTTTTCCTCCTACCTCCTCCCTTTCTCTTCCTCTTCCTTTTTCCCTTCTTCTCATCCTATTCCCCTTCCTCTCCCTCTTCCCTTATCTCTCTATCGCATTCCCCATATCCTATTCCCCCCTCCCCCTTCCCATTCCTCACATCGTATTCCCCTTCCCCTCCCTCCATCCCCTTCCTCACATCCTGTACTCTTTCCTCTCCTTCCCTTTCTCCTTCCCCTTCCTCTCCACCCCCTTCCTCTCCCTTTTTCTCTCCCTCCCCACATCCCATTCTTTTTCCTCTCCTTCTTGCCCTCCATTCTCTTCCCCTCCCCCTTTCTCACATCTTATTCCCCTTTCCCTTCCTCTCCTTCCCCTTCCCCCTCCCCCATCCTCTTCCCTTTCCCCTTCCCCTCCAACCCACACCCCCTCCCCTTTCCCCTCCCCTTTCCCCTCCCCATAAGCCCTCTCCCCTCTGCCCCCAGACCCTCCTGCTCTTCTCCCGCTCTCTGGACACCAACGCGGACTGCACGCTGCTGGTGGCAGACCAATGGTTGGAGCTGCTCCTCCCGGACCCCAACTCGGCGCTGCGGCTCCTGGGGACCGCGCTGCGGCTCCGCGCCGCCTGGGAGCAACTCCTGGATCAGCGCTTGGGGGGCAGCGGTGGGGCAGAGCCCGGGGAGCGGGACATGGCTGCGCTGAGACGAGGGCTGCTGGAGTTCCTGCAGGAGGAGGTGGGTCTGGGGGGCTTTGGTGGGGTTTGGTTGAGTTCTGTGGGGTTGAGTTGAGTTGGGTTGGGGGTTTTGTGGGTTTTTTGGGTGTTTTTATGGATTTGGTTTGTGTTAGGTCGAGGTTTTGATGGGTTCCATTGGAGTTGGGTTGCAATATGGGGTTTCTTGGGGTTTTGTGGCGTATGGTGAGGTTTGATTGGGATTTATTGGGATTTGGTTGGGTTTTGGTGGTGTTGGTTGAGTTCTGTGGGGTTGAGTTGAGTTGGGTTGAGGGTTTTGTGGGTTTTTTGGGCGTTTTTATGGATTTGGTTGGTGTTAGGTCAAGGTTTTGATGGGTTCTGTTGGAGTTGGGTTGTGATATGGGGTTTCTTGGGGTTTTGTGGGGTATGGTGGGGTTTGATTGGAGTTTCTTGGGATTTGGTTGGGTTTTGGTGGTGTTGGTTGAGTTCTGTGGGGTTGAGTTGAGTTGAGTTGGGGGTTTTGTGGGTTTTTGTGGGGTTTTGTGAGATTTGGTTGGGATTTTGGGGGGTTTAGCTGGGTTTCAAGGGAGTTAGTGGGTTTATTTTGGGTTTTTAGGGAGGTTTTGATGGATTTGGTTGAGGGTTGTTGGGGTTTTGTTGGATTTTGTGTAGTTTTATTGGGTTGGGGTTGGGTTGGGATTTGTTTTGGGTTTAGTTGGGTTTTGAAGGAGTCTGTAGGGTTTTCATAGGGTTTTGATGAGTTTTCTTGGGTTTTGTGGGGCGTTGTTGGGGTTTGTGGGGTTTAGTGGGGTTGGGTTGAGGTTTGGTTAGGATTTTGCATGGGTTTCTTTGGCTCTTGAGCGGATTTGTTGGGTTTTTTTGGGGGTTTAGTTGGTTTTTGTTGGGTTTGGTTGAGGTTTTATTGGGGTTTTATTGGGATTGGATGGGTTTTATTGGGATTTGTTTGGGTTTGGTCGGATTTGATTGTGTTTTGTGGGGTTTTGTTGGGGTCGTTGGGGTTTTGTGGGGGTTTTGTTGTTTTTTTTGAGGGGTTTGTTGGGGTTTGTTGTGTTGGGTCGTGTTGGATTAGGTGGTTTCATGGCACAAAAATGGGGACGTTTGGGTCTTCTCATGACCCAAAATCGGGTGTAGCGTTTTAATGACACAAAACTGGGGAGATGTTGGTGCCGTCCAACGGAATTTGGACAAACGGGACAGAATCCCGTTACAAGGGGGACGGGGCCCCACTGCGAGGTGTCCCATAGGCTGGAAACCAGTCCAAGGGGGACACAAGCTTACTGGGAGCCCAGTATAGAGCCACGAGGCGACGCCGGGGCTGAAGAATCCCTCCCCGGAGAATTGGGAGATCCCATCAACCCCAATGAGGATGGATCCCAACGTGGGGCATGTCTCCCTTCGGAGACGCAACCTGCCCCCAACGTTGGGTCGGAGGAAGACTTGGGGTGACCCCACGGTGCCCCACACCCCCACCCCACATTTCCCCCCCAACCCCCAGGTGCCGTACCGCCTGCGCCAGCTGACAGCACTGCAGCAGCGCTCTCTCTACGTCGGACCCCAGACGGTGACGGCGTTCCCGCAGCTCCCGGGGCTCTTCCAGGGGATGGAGATGAAACCCCACGAAACGAAGGGCGGTCACCGCGTGACCCAGTTCCTCACCTACAACTGCTTGGCGGTGAGTCGCATGTCCCCCTCCCCCCACGCCGTCCCTCGTCCCGCTGTCCCTTGTCACCTCCCGGCGTCCCCCGTGTCCCCTGCAGACGGACGCGGACCTCTACAACGAGTGTCTCCGGAGCTTCTGGACGTGTCCCCACTGCGGGCTCCACGCGCCCTTCACCCCCATGGAGCGCGTCTGCCACGAGAACGCGTGTCGGCCGCCGGACGGTGGGTCCTCGGGGGCGGGATGGGGACGTGGGGGGTTCATGGGGACAGGGGTCTTGGGTTTTATGGGGACAGGGGTCCTGGGTTCTGTGGGGACAGGGGTCCTGGGTTCTGTGGGGACAGGGGGCCTGGGTTCAATGGGGATGGGTGTCCTGGATTCAATTGGGACAGGTATCCTGGGTTCTATGGGGGCAGGGGTATTGGGTTCTGTGGGGACAGGGGTATTGGGTTCTGTGGGGACAGGGGTATTGGGTTCAGTGGGGACAGGGGTATTGGGTTCTATGGGAATGGGTGTCCTGGGTTTTGTGGGGGCAGGGGTCCTGGGTTCTGTAGGGACAGGGGTCCTGGGTTCTATAGGGACAGGGGGCCTGGGTTCAATGGGGATGGGTGTCCTGGATTCAATTGGGACAGGTATCCTGGGTTCTGTGGGGACAGGGGTATTGGGTTCTGTGGGGACAGGGGTATTGGGTTCTGTGGGGACAGGGGTCCTGGGTTCTGTGGGGACAGGGGTCCTGGGTTCTGTGGGGACAGGGGTCCTGGGTTCTATGGGGACAGGGGTCCTGGGTTCAATGGGGACGGGTGTCCTGGGTTCATTTGGGACAGGTATCCTGGGTTCTATGGGGGCAGGGGTCCCGGGTTCTGTGGGGACAGGGGTCCTGGGTTTTATGGGGACTGGGATCCTGGGTTCTGTGGGGACAGGAGTCTTGGGTTCAATGGGGACAGGGGTCCCGGGTTCTGTGGGGACAGGGGTCCCGGATTCTGTGGGGACAGGGGTCCCGGGTTCTGTGGGGACAGGGGTCCTTCGTTCAATGGGGATGGGTGTCCTGGGTTCTCTAGGGACAGGAGTCCTGGGTTCTATGGGGACAGGGGTCCTGGGTTCTATAGGGATAGGGGTCCTGGGTTCTATGGGGACTGGGGTCCTGGGTTCTACAGAAGAAGAGGATTTTGGGGTTGGTTATGGGGAAAATAAGTGTTTTTTTGGGGGGGGTTGGTGATGAGAAAAAGGGTTTTGAGACGGGTGACAGGGGGAAAAAAGGGTTTGGGGGATGACGATAAAAGAAATGGGTCTGGGAAGGGCACGGATACGGGGATAAGGGTGGAAGGAAGGGGTGTGGGGCAGAGGCAGGAGGCTGTGACCCCGCTGTGTCCTCGCAGAACCCCAAGACGAGGAGCCCCACGGCTGCCCCCCAACCTCAGCCCTCCAGCGGCCGTACCACTGCGACGTGTGCCAGCGGGATTTCTCCTTCACCCCCACCGAGATCCTCCGGCACCGGCGGCAGCACCGCTGATGGGAGAAATCCCAAAAGGGAGATTCGGGACCCCCGCCTCCCACCCTGTACGTCACACTGGGGGGGGGAATGGGGTTTTTTCATGTGGTTTTTGGGGGGGGGGGGGAAGGTGGGGTGGGGGGGGGGTGGGGGGGGGGGGGGGGGAAGGTGGGGTGGGGGGGGGGTGGGGGGGGGGGGGGGGGAAGGTGGAAATCAATGGGGTTTGGGGGGAAAGAGCGCGGCGGCAGGACGCTGCTCTACCGCTGCTGCGGGAGAGGGGGAAATGATTAAAAAACCCCAAAAGAGCCCAAAATGGACGCTTGTTGCCCCCCCCCCAGACCTCGATATCACCAAAGGGGGGGCCCCAAAATAAGATAGAGCCCAAGAAAGTACCCCCAAAAAAAACCCAAAGCGTTGAAAGGGGACTTGAAATACGCAGATTTTTGGCTTCTCCTCCATCTCTGCTCGCTCTCCACCACCATCATTGGGTTTTGCTTTTTTTTTTTGGCGTCGCCAACCCAAACTTTGCTGAATTTCTTTGATTTGTCCTCATTTTTTCCAGTCCTAGAGAAAGGGGGGAGGGGGGGATTCCCCGTTGCCGTGACAACAGGGTGGGATGGGAGATGCTGTCGCCATGGCAACGAGCATCGCAGGAGAGGCTGGGGGCACATTTTCTTTTTTTTTCCCCTTTTTTGGGGGGGGAAAAATGCCCATTTCTTTTTCACCTCGCACCCTCAGAAATCCCCGTGAGCGGTGAGGGGGTGCGCACCCAAAAACATTCGTCATTTTGGGGTCGGAAAGCAGCAGTTTGGGGTCAGAAAGCGGGTTTTGAGGGCTTGGGACAGTGGTGGAAAAGCCCCAAGTGGGCCCCGAAATTGCCCAAATTCGGGCACCCAAAGGCCCCATAGAGGCCCCGGGGGCCCTATAGAGAACTCAGAGGCCCCATAGGATGACCAGTAGCCCCATAGGGCAACCAGAGGCCCCATAGAGCTTCCAAAGGCTCTATGGAGCAGTTGGAGGTCCCGCAGAGCAACCAAGGGTCCTATAGGCCCTGTAGAGTGACCATGGGTCCCATAGAGCTTTCAGGGGCCCTGTAGGGCACCCAAGGGCCTTATAGAGCACCCAGGGGCCCTATATGGCACCCAAGGACCTTATGGAACAGCCAGGGGACCTGTAGAACCTCCAGGGGCCCCATGGCGCACTCAAGGACCCTATAGAGCCTCCAGGGGCCCCATAGAGCACCCGAGGACCCTGCAGAGCACACAAGGGCCCTATAGGGCACCCAAGGACGCTATAGAGCACCCAGGGGACCTGTAGAACCTCCAGGAGCCCATAGAGACCCTATAGAGCACCCAAGGGCCCCATAGAGCACCCAGGAGACCTGTAGAACCTCCAGGGGCCCCATGGGGCACTGAAGGACCCTATAGAGCTTCCAGGGGCCCCATGGAGCACTCAAGGACCCTGCAGAGCACCCAAGGGCCCTATAGGGCACCCAAGGACCCTGTAGAGCACTCAGGAGTTCTGTAGAGCCGCCCAACCATTTCAATAATAATTTATCAAATTAATAAAACTAACAAGATGCCGACCCCCCCCTCCTCCTCCCCCTGATATCAAACCCCTCATTAGGAAATCCCCCCACCCCCCACGCCCCCGGTGGTGACGGTGCTTCGTTAACCCGAGCGCGAAAACGAGCCGGGGATGGGGGGGGGGGGTCATCAGAGCAGGGTTCGTCATTAATTTGACGAGGGAGTGTGAAAAGCAGCGGTGTCCGACTTCATTAGCGCAGCCCCGCTAATTGGGGGAGGGGATGCGGCGCCCGTGGGCTCGTTCGTCAGCTTGTGCTGATTAATGGCGATTAAGGACGGGGAGGGCTTGAGGGTTTTCTTCTCGTATTAAGGCGAAAAAGGAGTTGTTCAACAAAAAAAAAACAACGAAACATCCGTGGGGAATTGGGAGGAAAAAAGCCAAAAATGGGGTTGACTCCTGAAAAGCCAGTGCTTTGTTCCCCCAGATCTCAGTGTATCGTTCCCCAAACCCCAATGCTTTGTGCCCCAAAATTCAACACTTTCTTCCCCCCCAAACCCAACGTGTTTTTCCCCAAAACCCAATGGATCGTTCCCAAAACTCAACGCTTCGCTCCCCAAAGAACGCCAGATAATTCTGAACCCAATGAATCCTTCTCCAGAACTTGTTATTCCCCAAAACCCAATGGTTTGTATCAAAAAAAAGGAGAATTCTAAACCCAATGGATCGTTCCCCAAATCCCAATGCTTCGTGCCCCGAAATTCAACACTTTCTTCCCCAAAAACCCAACGTGTCGTTCCCCAAAACCCAATGGATCGTTCCCAAAACTCAACGCTTCGCTCCCCAAAGAACGCCAGATAATTCTGAACTCAATGAATCCTTCTCCAAAACTCGTTATTCCCCCAAACCCAATGGCTTGTATCAAAAAAAAGGAGAATTCTAAACCCAATGGATCGTTCCCCAAACCCCAATGCTTTGTGCCCCAAAACTCAGTGCTTTGTTCCCCAAAAACCCAACGTGTCATTCCCCAAAACCCAATGGATCATTCCCAAAACTCAACGCTTCGTTCCCCAAAAAACAGCGGTTTGTGCCCCCCAAAAACCAGTAGATAATTCAGAACCCAATTAATCCTTCTCCAAAACTCGTTATTCCCCAAAACCCAATGGGTTGTATAAAAAAAAAAAAAAAAGGAGAATTCTAAACCCAATGGATCGTTCCCCAAAAACTCTTTGTTCCCCAAAAACTCTTCATTCCCAAAACCCAATGGATTGTATTAAAAAAAAATGGATAATTCCAAACCCAATGGATCATTTCCCAAACCCCAATGCTTCGTGCCCTGAAATTTGACACTTTCTTCCCCAAAATCCCAACGTGTCATTCCCTAAAACCCAGTGGATCGTCCCCCAAAACTCAATGCTTTGTTCCCCGATCAATCTCGCTTCCACATTTCCGATGAATTTGGGGACATTTTCCCTTTTATGGTACAAATACCATTCCCTCATTAACATCAAAATTAAGAGTTTTCCATCATCCCCAAAAAAGGGAAGTAATTTTCCTTCGTTTCCTGAAGGCGAAATCATTTCCTTTCTTTGAGGAATTCCCATCCCTGTGGGAACACCACCCATTCCCCATCCCAAAGCTCTCTCCTTCCCCTTCTCCTCGTTATTATTTCAGAGATTTTCACTTAATTTTACCTTTTCACTCCATTTTCTTCGTGATTTTTCTTCTCTTCGTGATTTCTCCATTCCCTCATTGAGGAATTCCATCCCCATGGGAACGCCACAGCTTTCCCATCCCAAAGCTCTCTCCATCCCCTTCTCATTATTATTTGGGAGATTTCTGCTTAGTTTCACCTTTTTTATGCCATCTTTCCTCCTGATTTTCCTTCTCTCCGCGATTTCTACACTCGCCACTTTGCATAAGCCGCTGTTACCAACTATTACCCAAATTAAGCTGCAGCAATTAGGCTAAAAATACGAGATGATCCCAGCTCTGATGATAAAAGAGCAAAGGAAATATCTCCAGGGCATCCATTGCGTGAAAGGAAATCTTTGCCACTCTATTTTCCGTCACTCTTCCAACTCGTGCCTATAATTAAGCAAAAAGGGGAAGTCGTCGTCTGACGCTCTCTCTGATAAATCATCGTCTCCTTAATTAAGTCGGTTTGGAAGCGGAATGACGACGAACCTCCTGGAGGAGACGCTCGGGTGTTCCCACTGATTTTAGGGTGGAAAAAAATAGCGCGGAAGTTCCGTCGGACGCTTCGTGTGTGCGTGTGGTTTTAGGTCTGGTCCTCATTTCTGAGGAAGAGGGGTGAAAAGCGGAGAGGAAAACAGGGGGAGTGAGTAGGGATGAGTTGAGGCATCTTCTGCATCTCCTTGGCAGCACAAAAGTTGTGGAATGGTTGGGTTGGAAGAGGCCCTAAGGATCGTAGGACCATGGGATCCTACAGTGGTTGGGTTGGGAGACCTTAAAGGCGATAGGACCATGAAATCCTATAATGGTTGGGTTGGGAGAGTCCCTAATGATCTCAGAACCATGAGATACTACAATGGTTGGGTTGGATGGACCCTAAAGATCATAGAACCATGGGATCCTACAATGGTTGGGTTGGAGGAACCCTAAAGATCATAGAACCCTGGGATCCTACTATGGTTGGGTTGGAAGAGGCCTTCAAGACCCTAAAACCATGAAATCCCACAATGGTTGGGTTGGGATGGGCCCTAAAGGTTGTAAGACCGTGGAATCCTCAAAAGGTTGGGTTGGAAGAAGCCCTAAAGTTCATAGAACCATGGGATCCTACAGTAGTTGGGTTGGAGGGACCCTAAAGATCATAGAACAGTGGGTCGTACTGTGGTTGGGGTGGGAGAGTCCCTGATGATCTTAGAACCATGGAATCCTACAATGGTTGGGTTGGAGAAACCCTAAAGATCATAGAACCACGGGATCCTACAGCGGTTGGGTTGGGTTGGGATCTTGAAGTTCCCAGAGAGACGAAACCCTACAGCGGTTGGGTTGGATGGACCCTAAAGATCACAGAACATCGGAATCCTACAGCGGTTGGTGGGAGGGACCCGAGAGCTCATTATCTCCTTCCAACCCCCAGAATTCTAATTTTAACAGGAAAACGAAACGATTCGTCTCGCTTCCGGCCCAGACCGGCGGTGTTCGTCCCCTCAGCGCAGGGGATCTCTCGGAGTTCACCTTCACGCCGCCTTAATGAGGAGACGGAGTTAATTTATTAATGGCAGCGGTGCTGCTCGTCAGTGCGATGTGTGACATCGGTGCGACGCGGGCGGTCCCCCCCCCATGCCCCCACCACCCCTGCCTCGCTGCAGCCTTGGTTTGGTGGTCCCTGCGGAGCTGATGTGGAGAAATTCTGGTGTCATTGAGCACAGAACGTGGGGGGCTTTGTCCCATCCCCGTCCTCATCATGTCCGGTATCACATCCCCATCCCATCCCCATCCCACTCCCTGTCCCTCATCCCAATTCCATTCCCCGTCTCATTTCCATCCCATTCCCCATCCCCAGTTCCCATCCCAATCCCATCCCCTATCTCAGTTCCATTCCCCATCCCAAACCCCAATTCCATTCCCCATCCCATTCCCTGTCCCATTCCCTGTCCCATTTCCATTCCATTCCCCATCCCCATCCTATCCCAAGTTCCCATTCCAATCCCATTCCCCATCCCCATCCCATCCCCAATTCCCATCCCAATCCATTCCCCTTCTCAGTTCCATTTACCATCCCAAACCCCAGTTCCATTCCCCATCCCATTTCCATTCCATTCCTCATCCCCAGTTCCCATCCCAAATCCCATTCCCCATCCCAGACCCCAGTTCCATTCCCCATCCCATCCCCATCCCATTCCCTGTCCCCAGTCCCTCATCCCAGTTCCGTTCCCCATCCCATTTCCATCCCATTCCCCATCCCCTTCCTATCCCGTTCCCATTCCAATCCCATTCCCCATCCCAATCCCAATCCCTATCCCAATCCCATTCCCCATCCCAATCCCATTCCCCATCCCAATCCCATTCCCTATCCCAATCCCAATCCCATTTCCTATCCGAATCCCTCAATGCAGTTCCATCCCCGTCCCATTTCCTGTCCCCAATCCCTCATCCTGATTCCATTCCCCATCCCCATCCCATCCCCAGTTCCCATCCCAATTTAATTCCCCATCCCAGTTCCATTCCCAATCCCATCCCATCTCCATCCCAGTTTCATTCCCTATCCCCATCCCAAATCCCATTCCCCATCCCAGTCCCATCCCCATCCCAAATCTGTTCCCCATCCCCAATCCCCCATTCCAGTTCCAGTTCCATTCCCCATCCCAATCCCATCCTCCATCCCATTCCCCATCCCAATCCCATGCCATTCCAGTTCCATTCCCCATCCCAATCCCATCCCATTCCAGTTCCATTCCCCATCCCAATCCCATCC
>NW_018364545.1:80386-82213 GCF_002078875.1 Numida meleagris | reverse complement strand
ATTCCAGTTCCATTCCCCATCCCAATCCCATCCCATTCCAGTTCCATTCCTCATCCCAATCCCATTCTCCACCCCATTTCCCATCCCAATCCCATCCCATCCCATAATGACACGGCACATCCCCCTATAGGGGCGCCCCATATACAAGGAAACCCATAGACTTCTGAACAGAGGGAGAAATCCCACAGAAATTCCCATCATTTTGGGGTATTTTCTGCCCACAAACGTTAACACCACGGAGACGAATTTCTTCGTTACAGCGCGGAGGAACCAAAGCAATTAGCAGTAATTACCGAGCGCACCGACATGATGTAATTAACAGGGACGGGTTCGTTAAGCCAAGCGGAGCGGGGAGGAAATTGGGGGAGTTTGGGGGTCTTCCCTTCTGTGGGGGTCTCTGTAGTGTACCACTTTCCCTTCTTTAATTAATTAACTAAAGC
Organism: Numida meleagris; assembly: GCF_002078875.1. Classification (NCBI taxonomy): domain Eukaryota; kingdom Metazoa; phylum Chordata; class Aves; order Galliformes; family Numididae; genus Numida; species Numida meleagris. Next base: position 81,773 of record NW_018364545.1, on the reverse strand, counting down.
AATTAAATGAAACAAGGCAAAACCATCAAACCCAATGAAGAAGTTGTCATTAAGGGGTAATCACGTTTATAGGTGAAATAAAAGCTTGTAATTAAGAGAGTGACCTCGTTCATTTGGGGAAACTCGTATAATTAAGGGGTAATCCCGATGTAGGGGTGAAAAAATGCTCTTAATTAGGGGGTAATCCCATTAATGGGGGGAAATAGCCTCAAAATTAAGGGGTAATCCCAATGTAGGGGGGAAAACTGTTAATTAAGGGGTAATCCCATTAGTGGGGGGAAATAGCCTCAAAATGAAGGGGTAATCCCAAAGTAGGGGGGGGGAACTGTTAATTAAAGGGTAATCCCATTAATGGGGGAAAAACTCCTGTTAATTAAGGGCTGATCCCGTTAATTGGGGGAAGTATCTTCAAGATTAAGGGGTAATGCCATTAATGGGGGAAAAATCCTTATAATTACAGGGTGACCCCATTAATAATGGGAAAAAATCCTTGCAATTAAGGGCTGATCCCATTAATGGAACGAAAACCACTAATAATTAAGCGGTAATCCCTTATAATTAAATCCTGCTCTCCAATCATAGGGGCTGGAAAAAAGCTTCTAATTAAGAGATAATCCCTTGTAATGAATGGGTAATCCCATTAATGGGGGTATAAACTCTTGTAATTAAGGGGGAATCCCAATCAAAGGGGAAAAAAACCCCTTCTAATTAAGGCACAACCCCTTATAAGTGTTAATCCGTCATTAAGCCATAATCCATTCTAATCAAACCATAATCCCTTGTAATCAAGGGCTAATTTCTCACATCGCTAAGATAAAAAGCACTAATTAACGGCACCACCCGCACCTCATTAGGGCCATTCACCTGTAAGTGCGCGGTGGGCGGGGCCACAACGAAGCCACGCCCCCTTTCCCACCGCACCGTTTATATAACTGAGGCAGTGGGCGGAGCCACGGTGAGGCCACGCCCCCTTCTTAATCTACCAATGGCACGTGCGGGGCGGTGGGCGGGGTCATCACGAAGCCACGCCCACAGCACCACCCCCCATATCATAGGCTGAAGGAGTGGGCGTGGTCTACACTAGGCCACGCCCCCACACCTGCGCCTCCTGTTGTGGGTGGGGAAGTGGGCGTGGTCTAGAAGAGGCCACGCCCCCAGCGCCGCGTCTCTCGGTCGTGGTCCGACGAGGGGGCGTGGTCTAGACGAGGCCACGCCCCCCACGTAACCTCCCCGCGTTGCAGGTAAGAAAGTGGGTGTGGTCTCATCGTGGCCCCGCCCCCCCTTCGCCGCCACCGCGTTTGCGGGCGGGCAGTGGGCGTGGTCTAGACGTGCGGTGGGCGTGGCCTCCTCTTGGCCCCGCCTCCCGGTGCGGGCGCGGCGCTGCGGC
>NW_018364545.1:74018-74963 GCF_002078875.1 Numida meleagris | reverse complement strand
GAGGAGGGGGAGGATGGGGGGTGGGGATGAAGGTTGTGATGGCGGTGGTGGCGTGAGGAAGGAAGGGTTAATTGGAGTTAATTAAGATGAGAACGGTAATGAGGAGGAGGAGGGCTGCGGTGAAGAGAGTGGGGATGAAGATGAGGAGGAGGAGGAGGAGCAGGAGGGGGGTGAAGCTGCTGCAGGTGGGGAGGATGGGGATGAAGATGAGGAAGAGGGTGAGGATGGGGTTAATGAAGATGGGGATGAGGATGAGGAGGATGGGGATGAAGAGGTGGAGATGAAGGTGAGGATGAGGAGGACGGGGATGAAGGAAGGGAGGGGGATGAGGAAGAGGAGGGGGACGGGGTTAATGAAGATGGGGATGAAGGTGAGGAAGAGGGTGGGGTTAATATGGGGGGTGAGGATGAGGAGGATGGGGATGAAGGAAGGGCTGGGGATGAGGACGAGGAGGGAGATGGGATTAGGATGGGAATGAAAATGAGGATGAGGAGGATGGAGATGAGGATGAAGATGAGGAGGAAGGGGAGGGTAGGGGTAGGGTTAATTAAGATGGGGATGAAGATGAGGAAGAGGATGGGGATGAAGGAAGGGATGGGGATGAAGAGGAAGAGGGTAAGGATGGCGTTAAGTAAGGTGGGGATGAAGATGAGGAGGATGGGGATGAAGATGAGAGGGAGGATGAGAGTGGGGATAGGGTTAATTAGGATGATGAAGATGAGAAGGATTGGGATGAAGATGAGGAAGAGGGCGAGGATAGGGTTAATTAAGATGGATGAAAATGAAGATGAGGAGGACGGGGATGAAGATGAGAGGGAAGGTGAGAGTGGGGATAGGGTTAATTAAGATGGTGAAGACAAGGAGGATGGGGATGAAGATGAGAACAGCAATAACAAATGGGGTCAACGATGAAGATGAGGAGGAGGGGATGAAGGCTCTGTTCTG
>NW_018364545.1:67076-73815 GCF_002078875.1 Numida meleagris | reverse complement strand
GGGTTACCCTCCTGATGGTTTCCCGTCGTTGTTTTTTTTTAATATTTTTAATTCTTCTTTCCTTCCTTTCCATGGCTCTCATCCTTTTAATTGGTGAATATTATGAAGTCCTTTTAATTATTTCTAATTCATTTTTCACCTTGTTGTTCCCTGTGCCCCATAGTTGATAAATTGCAGTGTCATTGTCAGCGGTGCTCCCGGCGCGGGGAGAGGGGGGGATCCGCCGGCAGCGCTGCGGCTGCAGAGGGGGAGATCCCAAAAACGCGCGATTTGGGGGAAAAAAATGCCAAAAATGGGCAGTTTGAGGTCGTGGCTGTTCTGAGGGGGGAGGGGGGGGGAAATAGCAAAAATGGGCAGTGGGGGTTTGGGGGGGAAATGCCAAAAATGGGCAGTTTTGGTTTCATGGAGGTTCTAGGGGGGGAAATGCCAAAAATGTGTAGTTTGGGATCAGGAGGATTCTGGGGGAAAAGTCTTAAAAATGGGCAGTTTGGGGTTGTGGGGGTTTGGGAGGGAAATCCCCCAAAAGGGGAAGTTTTGGGGAAATGGGGATTCTGGGGGGAAAATGCCAAAAATGGGCAGTTTGGGATCATGGGGGTTCTGGGGAGAAACGCCAAAAATGTGTAGTTTAGTGTCAAGAGAATTCTGGGGGGAAAAGTCCTAAAAATGGGCAGTTCTGGGCTCATGGGGATTTGGGGGGGGGAAAATCCAAAAATGGGCAACTTAAGATCGTGAGGATTATGGGGAAATCATCCCCAAAATGGGCGGTTTTGGGGTCGTGAGAAAATGCAGTGGTTTTTGGGGTGCTGTTCTATATGGGGTGGGGATTTTGGGGGGTTGTCTATGGGGCAGAGAGTTTGGGGTGCTGTTCTATATGGGGTGGAGATTTTTTGGGGGGGAGTTGTCTATGGGGCAGTGATTTGGGGGGCATTATTATATAGGGGCTGATGACTTCTGGGGCATTATTACATAGGGGATGTTAATTTGGGGGATGTTATTATATAGGGGCATTATTACATAGGGGATGTTAATTTGGGGGATGTTATTATATAGGGGATGGTGCTTTCTGAGTGTTATTACATATGGGGCGGGGATATTAGGGCATTATTATACATGGGGGGGGGGATTTTTGAGCGTTGTTATCTATGGGGCGACGAATTTGAGGTGTTATTATATAGGGGATGGTGACCTTGGAGTGTTATTATATGAGCTGTGATTTGGGGTCGTTATTCTATGTGGGGTGGGGACTGGGGTGTTATTATTACATAGAGGTGGGTCAATTTGGGGTGTTATTATATAGGGGCTGGTGATTTGGTGGCATTATTGCAAGGGGGGGGTGACTTTGGGGTGTTGTTATTACATGGGGCGGTGATTTGGGGGTGTTATTGCATATGAGCTGTGATCTTGGGGGGGGTATTATTATATAGGGCCTGGTGGCTTCGGGGTGTTATTATATATGGGCTGGTGACTTCAGTGCATTATTATATGAGCTGGTGGCTTTGGGGCATTATTACATGGGGGCTGACAACTTTGGGGCATTATTATATGGGGACTTTGGGCTTTATAAGATACGAGCTGTGAATTTGGGGTGTTATTACATGAGCTGGTGGTGTTATTAGGTAGGGACTGGTGATTTTGGGGTGTTATTATATGGGGTCTGATGACTTTAAAGCTTTATTAGATGTGAGCTGGTGGCTTTGGGGCATTATTACATGGGGGCTGACAACTTTGGGGCACTGTTATTACATGGGGAATGACGACTTTTGGGCTTTATAAGATATGAGCTGTGAATTTGGGATGTTATTACATGAGCTGGCGGTGTTATTAGATAGGGCCTGGCAATTTTGGGGTGTTATTATATGGGGTCTGAAGATTTTAAAGCTTTATTAGATATGAGCTGGGGATTTTGGGATGTTATTGTATGAGCTGGTGATCTGGGGGTAGTCATGATATGGGGATGGTGGTATGAGGTCTTATTATATAGGGTGTGGTGATTATTGCGGCGTTGTTATCATATAGGAGCTGATGACTTTTGGGTTTTATTAGATACGAGCTGTGATTTTGGGACATTATTATATGAGCTGGTGATTTTGGGGGTGTTATTATATAGAGGCTGGTGGCAATCCCTTGTATTGCGATATCGCATGGCCTTGTACCATGCGATATCTCGCCATGTGATATCTCACCATGTGATATCTCATCTCACCTTGCAATATCTCACCTCGCACCAGGCTGCAGATTCTCATCTTGGAATATCACGTTTATATGGAGACCCCAAAAACTGTGGGTGTTCTATGGAGACCCCGAAACTGTGGATGTTACATGGAGAGCCCCAAAATTTGGGTTTTATATGGAGACCCCCAAACTGTGGTTGTTGTAAGGAGAACCCCAAAAATGTGGGTTTTATGTGGTGACCCCAAAAATGTGGGTGTTCTTTGGAGACCCCAAAACTGTGGGTGTGAGATGGAAACCCCAAAAATGTGGACATTGTATTGAGACCCAAGGATTATGGACATTCTATGGAGACCCCAAAAATGTGGACATTATATGGAGACCCCAAATCTATGGGTGTTCTATGGAGACCCCAAAAATGTAGGCATTCTATTGAGACCCAGTGATTAGGAGCATTCTATGGAGACCCCAAAATGTGGGTGTTCTATGGAGACCCCAAAAGTGTGGGTGTTGTATTGAGACCCAAAGATTATGGGTTTTATATGGAGACCCCAAAAGTGTGGGTGTTGTTTTGAGGCCCAACGATTAGGGGCATCCTATGGAGACCCCAAAAGTGCGGACATTATATAGAGACCCCAAAAATGGAGGCATTGTACTGAGACCCAAAGATTATGGGCGTTTTATGGAGACCCCAAAAATGTGGATGTTAAATGGAGACCCCAAAATTGTGGGTGCTGTTTTGAGGCCCAATGATTAGGGACATTCTCTGGAGACCCCAAAAAAGGGGGTGTCCTTTGGAGACCCCGAAATGAGGGTGTTCTATGGAGACCCCAAAAGTGCGAGTGTAGTTTTGAGACCCAGTGATTCGGGGCATCCTACGGAGACCCCAAAATTGTGGGTGTTGTATTGAGACCCAAAGATTATGGGCATTCTATGGAGACCCCAAAAATGTGGGTGTCCCTTGGAGACCCCGAAATGTGGGTGTTCTATGGAGACCCCAAAATTGCAAGTGTTGTTTTGAGACCCAGCGATTTGGGGCATCCTACAGAGACCCCAAAACTGTGGGTGTTCTATCAAGACCCCAAAATTGGGAGTGTTGTATTGAGACCCAAAGATTATGGGCATTCTCTGGAGACCTCAAAAATGGGGGGTGTCCTTTGGAGACCTCAAAATGTGGATGTTCTATGGAGACCCCAAAATGTGGGTGTTCTATGGAGACCCCAAAAAATGTGCGTGTCACACGAAGACGATTGGAGCTGGCTGTTTTCCATGGGAAAACGGAGGGGAAGCGCGGAATGGCAACGCTGATATTTTTTGGGGGGGGGAGGGATCTTTTTCAACCCCATCGCTTTGAGGCCCTGGCAAATCAGCATCAGCTCAGAGAGGGAGAGAAAGGAGAACAAATCCCTCCGGGTGGATGATGTCGGAGGGGCCGCGCGGAGGCGGCTCATCCCCATTAAAGCGCCGTCGCGTGGGGATTAAAGGCGTCGGGAAATAATCCGCCGAGGCTCTAAGGCGCGTGGAGCCCTCGGAGGCCGTCGTAAAGGCTTTGGATTACGACGCCGTCGTGTGGAGTGCTCTTCTCGTTCGTTATTTTTGTGGTGGTTGGAATGGGAGGTTTGGTGTTTCGGGCGTTCCTTGGGGTTTGAGCTTTGCCGTGGGGCGCTGGGCGCTGTGGGTTTTGGTCCTGTTCCGTGCTCCCCTCCAGTGTAAGGAGCCGAAATCTATTGGGAAGACGTGGAAGATGTTGGGGAGTGTGAAACGTGGCTTGGTTGACAGCAGAACCGCAAGGCTGAGGGATGTGGGGTGAGATGTGGGGCTGGGGGGAACCCCGGAGGTGTGTGGGGTGAAGATAACCACAGGGTTGGGGAATCGCTTTGAGTGGAGAAGAGCTCTGAGGTCATCGAGTCCAACCATTGACCCATCACCATTGTGTCCATTCATAAAATCGTGGAATGATAGAATGGAATTGTAGAACTGTAGTTTCATTCATAAAATCACGGAATGGTGGAGGTTGGGGAAGAGCTCTGAGATCATCAAGTCCAACCGTTGACCCATCACCACCACGGCTCATTCATAACATCATGGAATCGTAGAATGGAAATGTAGAATTGTAGTTTCCTTCGTAAAATCATGGAATGGTTGAGGTTGGAGGAGACCTCTGAGGTCACCAAGTCCAACCGCGGACCTGTCACCACCACCATCCATTCATAAAGTCATGGAATCGTAGGATGGAATCGTAGATTCATTCATAAAATCATGGAAGGATTGAGCAGGGAGAAGACCTCCAAGGTCACTAAATCCAACCATTGACCCATCACCACTGTGTCCATTCATAAAATCATGGAATTATGGAATCACTGAGGCTGGAGAAGTCCTCCAAGACCCTAAAGTCCACCCACCGACCCAACAAAGTGCCTCACAGATTGTTCTGCCGTTTGCTGTGGTTGTGGTGGGGTTATGCTGGGTCTTGGGCCCCACTTTGCCACCCCAGTGATGCTGGAGGTCTTCTCCAACCTTCATGATTCTATGGGTGGACACGGAGGTGATGGGTCAATAACTGGACTTGATGATCTCTGAGGTCTTCTCCAGCCTCTGTGATTCCATAATTCCATGATTTTATGAATGGACACAGTGGTGATGGGTCAACGGTTGGACTTGATGATCTCAGAGGTCTTCTCCAGCCTCAATGATTCCATAATTCCATGGTTGTATGAGTGGACACAGTGGTGATGGGTCAATGGTTGGACTTAGTGACCTCAGAGGTCTTCTCCCTACTCAATCCTTCCATGATTTTGTGAACGAATCTACGATTCCATTCTATGATTCCATGATTTTATGAATGGATGGTGGTAGTGACGGGTCCGTGGTTGGACTCGGTGACCTCAGAGGTCTCCTCCAACCTCAGCCATTCCCACTATCGGGCGAATGAGTCTACAATTCTACAATTCCATTCTGTGATTCCATGATTTTATGAATGAGCCGCGGTGGCGACGGGTCAATGAGGACGGTGAGGAGGGCTCAGCTGCCGGACTTAACGACCTTGGGTGTCTTCTCCCACCTTAATGACTCCGTGATTCTCCGGGTGGGCGTGATGGGTTGTCGGTCAAGAGCTCAAGTAGCTCTTAGATGGTGTCTTTTTTATTATTATTATTATTTTTGGCAAATTGGCACTTCCTGAGGTGATCACGGCTTTGCTGGCCCCGCGTTGTCGGGGCGAACGGAGGAATTTCCCTTGGAGGGATTCGTTACCGCTTCTACGGGTGATCCCTGACCCCTCTCCTCCTCCTCCTCCGGCAGCGCTCGATGCTGGCTGACCCCGCATGGCTCTTAACGAGCACCTCGCTGATTTCTGCTCTGCCATCCTCCCCGCGCTCGGGGTCTCGCCCTCGTTATCGGCGGAGCTAATTACCATCACCAATGGTGACCCGTCTGCCCCCGCGTGAGTGGCTGAGGGTGTGACCTGGGTGCTCCTGTAAATGGGATGATGAGGGGGTGCCCTGCATTCAGCCTCACCCTCTGCCCCCCCCCTCCATTTGGCATCGCCGCTCCGGGAGCCCGCTCACGCTCTTGCTCTTGGTGGTGTGTGATGTTTTCATTCTGCTGCTCCTTGGAACGGGAGGAGAAGGGCGAGCCCCAAAAGGAGAAGTGCTGAGACGTGACACGGGGCTCCTCTGATGCATTGCCTCCCCCCACCCCCCCAAAAAAAAATGACAGATTCCACGCAGGTCTGCGGGAAATGTTGGGTTTTCTTCCGATTCCTGTGAGGTGGATCCGTGCTGCAATGGTCGTGGGATGGGATTCGGGGATGGGGTTCTGTGATGTCGCGATAGGGACCTCTCAAAGGCTTTAATGTTGGAGTAAATGCTCGTTAAGGAGCGTGTCGTTATTTTTTGTTGTTGTTCTGGGTGTGTTGACTGGTGGGTTTTTTAGTGGAGGGGAGGAAATAAGGGTAAAAAGAATAAAGGAATGAGAATGAGGGGGGAAAGGGAAAATGAAGGAATGAGAATGAGAGAATGAGGGGGAAAGGGAAAATGAAGGAGTGAGAATGAGAGAATGAGGGGGAAAAGGGAAAATGAAGGAATGAGAATAGAACAGGAAGGGACTGGGAAAAAAGAAGTAAAGGACTGGAAAGAGTGGGAAATGGAGAAAGTGGAAAAGATTGGAGAGAATGGGAAAGAAATTGGAAGAGTGGGAAGGAGTGGAAAGTGGGAAAGGATTGGGAAGTATGGGAGGAATGGGAAAAGTGGGAAGTGATTGAAAGAATGGGAAAGATTGGAGGGAATGGGGAAGGAATGGAGAGGTAGGAAAGGCTGGAAAGGATTGGAAAGAATGGGAGAAGACTGGAAAGAATGGGAAAGGAATGGAGAGTGGGAAAGAGATGGAGAGAATGGGGAAGGAATGGAGAATATGGGAAAGACGGAAAGAATATGAAAGATTGGGAAGGAATGGGAAAGGTGGGAGAGAATGGGAAAGAAGGGGAAAGATGGAATGAATATGAAGGATTGGAGAGAATGGGAAAGGGATGGAAGGAATGGGAAAGGGATGGAGAGAATGGGAAAGGGATGGA
>NW_018364545.1:65706-66906 GCF_002078875.1 Numida meleagris | reverse complement strand
AATGGGAAAGGGATGGAGGAATGGGAAAGGGATGGAGGAATGGGAAAGGGATGGAGGCAATGGGAAAGGGATGGAAGGAATGGGAAAGGGATGGAAGGAATGGGAAAGGGATGGAAAGTCTGGAGAGAGAGGGAAAGGAACGGAGAGAATGGGAAAGGTGGAAAGAATATGAAAGATTGGGAAGGAGTGGGAAGGAGTGGGAAAGACTGGGAAGAATGGGAAAGAAATTGAGAGAATGGGAAAGATTGGGAAGGAATGGAGAGAATGGGAAAGACTAGAGAGAACGGGAAAGGAATGGAAGGAATGGGAAAGACTGGAGAGAATGGGAAAGGGATGGAGAGGGTGGGAAAGGGATGGAGAGAGTGGGAAAGGGTTGGAAAGAGTGGGAAAGGATGGGAATGAATGCAAAAGGAATGGAAAGGAGAGGAAAGACTGGGAAGAATGGGAAAAGACTGAGAGAATGGGAAAGTGCAGGAATGGGTGGGAAAGGATTGGAAAGAATGGGAAAGGCTGGAAAAATAGGAACGAATGAGGACGAAAAGAATAAGAACAAAAAGAATAAGAACAAAAGGATTAAGAACAAAAATAAGTTGAACAAAAAAGGCGAAGAACAAAAAAAGCAAGAGAACAAAAAGCAAGAGAACAAAAAGCGTAACTAAGGACGTCTTGGCGTGGTAGGAGGATAATGAGGACACACCAGCTGTAATTAAAGTGATCTCCAATTCACAAGGTGATTAACTAATTGTTTTGTCTTGAGAGCAGGGCGGTAGCAGTGCCCTCTTATCTCCGTTCCAGGCGGAACGGCGGCGGACGATATTTTAACACAGCGCTTTAATTACGGAGCAGCTCATCAGGGTGGTCAGCGGTGATGAGGATTTTCATGCTTTTTAATTGGGCTGCCCTCTAACGAGGGCTCTCTGCAGCTCTGTGCCTGGTGGGCCACTGGGGAGCCCTGGGTTCATTATGAACCACCAGGATGAACCCAAAACCAATCTAAAATCCAGAGTTTTGGGACTTCCTTATTGTCCTCCATCTCCTTTTCCTATAGCACTGGAAAACCACCAGGGGAATTGAACTGTTTTCTTTTTTGGGGGGGAATGAATTATTTCTTTATGGTAAATTTATTTCTTTTTGGTGGTGGTGACTGTTGGGTATGGGTTAAGTTGGGTTTTTGGTGGCGTTGACCATTGGGTCCATCTT
>NW_018364545.1:61979-63380 GCF_002078875.1 Numida meleagris | reverse complement strand
TCACAACTTGGATCTGATGGTGTTGACTGTTGGGTGTGGGTTGAGTTTTTTGGTGGCGTTGACCATCGGGTCCATCTCAACTTCATTTTTTTGGTAATGTTGACTCCTGTGTCCATCTTAAGTTGTGTTTCTTGGTGGTGTTGACCGTTGGGTCCAACTCAACTTCATTTTCTTGGTGTTATTAACTATTAATTGAAACATTACTGGCTTCTTTTGGTCCTGCTGATTATTGCATGCAGCTTAAGTTGGGTTTCTTTGGTGCCCAGCTTGTTGGGTCACGATGCCACGCAAGATAATGTGACGTCATGCAGGGAGAAAAAGCGATGTCATGCAAGAAGATTTGATTTTGTGCCAGAAAACGTCATTTTGGGGCTTTGAGGCCGTGTGCTGTGCTGGTGGTTTCTGTCTGCTGCGTTTAGATGGATCTGCTTGAGAGCAACTGGGAGATTTCCTGGAGGCGGTTCCGTGGTGGGTGCAGATGTTTGGATTAACGGCTTAATTAGCTCGCTAACTGCTAATGGTGTGTGTTGAGCTGAGGCACAGAGCTGACCTCGCATTGAGAGAGGAAATAAATAGAGCATGTTGAGAAAGGGAAAGGGAGAGGGAAGGAAAAGGGGAAGGGGAAAGGGGAAAAGGAAGGAGAGGGAAAGGGGAATGGGAAAGGAGAAGAGGAAGGGGAATGGAAGATGGGAAGGAGAGGGGAAAGGGAATGGAATGGAGAAGTAGAAGAGAAAGGAAGGAAAAGGAGGGAAAAAGAAAGGGAAAGGGAAGGGGGAAAGGAAGGGAAGGGGAAAGGAGTGGGGAAGGGGAAAGGAGAAAGAGTAGAAAAGGGGGAGGGAAATAGGAAGGGGAAGGGGGAAAGAAAGGGATGGGGAAGGGGAAAGGGGAGAGGGAGTGGGAAGAAGAGGAAGGGGAAAGGAAAGAGGAGGAGAGGGGAAGGAAGGGGAAGGAAAACACACACATACACAAAAAAGAAGAGAAACAGGAAAAAAAATAACGACATATTTGGATCCGAACATTTGTTCTTGGCACTCAGCGGGCGCTGACGAGGACTGCAGACACTCAGCAGCGAACGCTTCTGGCTGCTAAAAATATTCCTGTCTCCAAGCGCTGTCGGCTGAGGGGGCTCTGAGGTGGAAGTGGAAAATAAGGAAATAAGAAAAGAAAACGTCTCTGGAGGGGGCAGGGAGAAAAGGAACGGTCATAAGGCAGAGGGGAGAAAAAGAACAAATTTTGTGAAGTCGAGTGGGAAAATGACGGGATTATTTAGAGGGGATGGGGGAAATGATGGAATTCTTTGAATTGAATGGGGAAAATGATGGAATTCTTTGAATGGGGGAAATGATGGAATTATTTAGGTAGGATGGGGAAAAATAATGGAATTATTTAGGTAGGATGGAG
>NW_018364545.1:58704-60829 GCF_002078875.1 Numida meleagris | reverse complement strand
GAATTATTTAGGTAGGATGGAGGGAATGATGGGGAAAATGATGGAATTCTTTGAATGGGGGAAATGATGGAATTATTTAGGTAGGATGGGGAAAATGGTGGAATTCTTTAAACTGAATGGGAAAAATGATGGGATTATTTAAGTAGGATGGGGGAAATGGTGGAATTCTTTAAATTGAATGGGAAAAATGATGGAATTACTTAGGATGGGAAAAATGATGGGATTATTTAGGTAGGATGGGGAAAAATAATGGAATCATTTAAATGGAATGGGAAAAATGATGGAATTATTTAGGTATGATGGGGGAAATGATGGGAAAAATGATGGAATTCTTTCAATTGAATGGGAAAAACGATGGAATTACTTAGGATGGGGAAAATGATGGGATTATTTAGGTAAGATGGGAAAAATAATAGAATCATTTAGACAGAATGGGAAAAAATAATGGAATCCCTTAGAAAGAATGGGGAAAAAATGATAGAATTCTTTAGAATGGGAAAAAAATAATAGAGTTCTTTAGATAGAAGGGGAAAAAATAATGGGATTACTTAGATAGAATGGGGAAGAAGAACGGGATTCTTGGAGTGGAAAAAATAATGCAACAATTTGGAAAGAGTGGGAAAAAGAATCAATTATGAGCCATTTTCGGAGCCTTCTTTGGGGATTTTGAGCATTTCTGGAGCATTTTGGGGGGGGATTTTGAGCATTTTGGGGGCATTCTGCTGCTTTTTGAGCCTTTTCAGAGCGTGCTGAGCTTTTTTATGACAGGATTTTGTGCACTTTGGGTGTTTCTTCCAAAGTTTTTGAGCATTTTTTTTGCAGTAATTTGTGCGTTTCTTGGTGACGCGGGGCGCTTCTTGGAGCAAGGGGAAACCCCATTGCACTGCAAAAGAAATGGGGCTGCAAAGGGGAACGAGCTGCAAAGGGGAAAGGTGCTGCAAAAGGGGATCCCCCCCCCCACAACCGGAAGGAATTGTGTTGCAAAAGGAATTCTGTCACATAAGGGAGGCCCTGAAGAGGAAACCCATTGCAAAGGGGAGCTGTGTGGGGTTGCAAAGGGAATGAGCTGTGGGGTTGCAAAGGGGAGTTGTGGGGGGTTGCAAAGGGGAGTTGTGGGGTTGCAAAGGGGAGTTGGGTTGCAGAGGGGAGCTGTAGGGTGCTGCAAAGGGGAATGAGTTGTGGGGCTGCAAAGGGGAATGAGTTGGGCTGCAAAGGGGAATGAGTTGTGGGGTTGCAAAGGGGAGTTGTGGGGTTGCAAAGGGGAGCAGGGTTGCAAAGGGGAATGATCTGTGGGGTGTTGCAAAGGGAAGCTGTGGAGTTGCAAAGGGGAGTTGTGGGGTGCTGCAAAGGGAAGTTGTGGGGTTGCAAAGGGAAGCTGTGGGGTTGCAAAGGGGAACTGGGTTGCAAAGGGGAATGAGCTGTGGGGTTGCAAAGGGGAGTTGTGGGGGGTTGCAAAGGGGAGTTGTGGGGTGTTGCAAAGGGGAGCTGTGTGTGCTGTTGCAAAGGGGAATTGTGGGGTTGCAAAGGGGAACTGGGTTGCAAAGGGGAATGAGCTGTGGGGTTGCAAAGAGGAATGAGCTGTGGGGTTGCAAAGGGGAATGAGCTGTGGGGTTGCAAAGGGGAATGAGTTGTGGGGTTGCAAAGGGGAGCTGGGTTGCAAATTTCTTTTTGCTCCTGCTCCAGCTCTGTGCGTGGTCCCATCGTTACGGATTTAATTATTGTTATTATTTTCATTTTTATCCTTTTTTTTTTTTTTTTTTTTGCCGCTCGGATTTTGGGGATAATTTCACTTTGCTCGTTGCGGGCTCCGGAATCGTTAATTTCAGCTCGGCGTTAGCAACGCTGAATTCCTTTTTTGAACAGCAGAATGGGCCAAGTGCGGCCTGGGTGGCCATTAACCCATTAAAACTCCATTAATAACTGCTAATGGCCAACAGGGGGGGGACTGCAGCACTGCACTGAGCTCTGATTTTTGGTTAATTACTCCTCCGTTAATCACTAGCACTGAGCACGACTGAGAGCAGCGGGGGAAACGCGGAGAGAGCGGAAGGGGAACGTGAACCAGCACCAAAAACTCATTTTTCCCCTTTTTTGTTGTTATTTCCCCTTTTTTTCTTCCTTTTCC
>NW_018364545.1:53317-57103 GCF_002078875.1 Numida meleagris | reverse complement strand
ACAGGAAATGTTGACGTAAATAGGAAATAACGGCGACGTATACAGGAAATGTTGACGTAAATAGGAAATAACGGCGACGTATATAGGAAATGATGACGTAAATGAGAAATGACGACGCAAATAGGAAACGCTGGCGATGCAAATAGGAAGCGCTGACGACGTAAGTAGGAAACAATGACATCAATGCAAAGTGAACAATGATGTAAATAGGAAACGACGACACGGATCGGAAACGACAGCGATGTAGGTAGAACCCTATGAGGACAACACGACGGTGTAGGTCCAGAAGGACGACGCCAACCTACGGAACTGCCCCATAGACTCGACGTGGGGCGCGCCGTGCCGCCCCATAACCGCGGCTCCCACTGCTCTCCCCATAGGTCTGCCCTTCTCCTACGATGGACAGGCTGCTCGTCTGCCTGCTGGTTGTCAGCGTAGCGGTGAAGGCCATGCTGTGCCCCAAGCGCTGCATGTGTCAGAACCTCTCCCCGTCCTTCACCATCCTCTGCACCAAAACGGGGCTCCTCTTCGTGCCCCCCAGCATCGACCGGAGGACGGCGGAGCTGCGGCTGATGGACAACTTCATCACCACGCTGCGCCGGAAGGATTTCGCCAACATGACCAACCTCATCCACCTGACGCTGTCGAGGAACACCATCAGTCAGATCATGCCTTACGCCTTCTTCGATCTTAAGGGCCTCCACGCGTTGCACCTGGACAGCAACCGGCTGACATACATCAACGAGGACCATTTTAAAGGGTTAATTAACCTCCGCCATTTGATCCTGAGCAACAACCAGCTGAGCTACATCTCCCCGGGATCGCTGGACGACTTCATCGAGACCATCGAGGACCTGGATCTGTCCTACAACAACCTGGTCAACGTCCCGTGGGAAACGGTCGCCAAGCTCTCCAACGTCAACACGGTCAGCTTGGACCACAACCTCATCGAGTTCGTCCCGGAGGGGATCTTCTCCAACCTGCACAAGTTGGCCCGCTTGGACATGACCTCCAACAAGCTGAAGAAGATCCCTCCGGATCCGCTCTTTTCCAGGATTCCCGTCTACGCCAAATCCAAAGGGTCCCCGCTGACGTCTCTGGTGCTGAGTTTCGGGGGGAACCCGCTGCACTGTAACTGCGAGTTGGTGTGGTTGAGGCGTCTCACCAGGGAGGACGATTTGGAGACCTGTGCTTCGCCGCCGGAGTTGATGGGGAAGTACTTCTGGTCCATCAAGGAGGAGGAATTCGTCTGCGAGCCCCCCATGATCACGCACCGCACCCCGAAAGTGGCGGTGAGCGAGGGGCAGAGCGTCTCCTTGAAGTGCAAAGCCGTGGGCGACCCCGACCCCTACGTCCGCTGGATCGCGCCCGACGGGAAACTGGTTTCCAACACCTCCAGGACGACGTCGTACGAGAACGGGACGTTGGATATCGTGGGGACTTCTATGGGCGATAAGGGGACGTTCACCTGCATCGCATCCAACGCGGCCGGAGAGTCGACGGCGCCGGTGGAGCTGGTGGTGACGCCGTACCCCAACTTGGCCAACAGCACCAACTGCGAGAAGGAGGCGGAGAACGGCCCTTCTGATATCCTCATCTCGGCCAAATCCAGCTTTCCCAACGAGACGAAAGGGCCCCAGGAGAAGGCGGTGGTGGTGGGGGAGCTGACGTCGTCCTCGGCCCTCATCCAGTGGCCGTCCCAGCTGCACCTCCCCGGGATCCGCATGTTCCAGATCCAGTACAACAGCTCCTCCGATGAGATCCTCGTGTACAGGTAACCCTGCTCCACAGCCGTGCGAGTGAGGGAGAGGAGGAGGGGAATGGGAAAAGTTTGGGTGGGAGCAAGGAAAGTGGGAGGGAAATGGGGAATGTTCAACTGGGAGCTGGGAAAGTTGGAAGGGAATGGGGAATGTTCCACTGGGAGGGAGGAAAGTTGGAAGGAAATGGGAAATGTTCAAGGGGAACCAAGAAAGTTGGAAGGAAATGGGAAATGTTCAAGTGGGAGCCAGGAAAGTTGGAGGGGAATGGGGAATGTTCAACTAGGAACCAGGAAAGTTGGAAGGAAATGGGAAATGTTCAAGTGGGAGCGAGGAAAGTTGGAGGGGAATGGGGAATGTTCAACTGGGAGCGAGGAAAGTTGGAGGGAAATTGGAGATATTCAGAGAAAATAGAGAAAAATTAGAGGAAAAATTGAGATATTCAGGTGGGAGTGAGGAAATTAGGGAGAAATTTGAAATAGAGAAATGGGAGAAAACTGGGGGGAAACTGGGGGAAATAGTCATGGTTTTGAGAAAAACTTGGGGGGGAAATAAAGCCCTTCTTCTGTGCAAAATTTTGGGGGGAAAGGTCCTTGTTTTGGGCAAAGAGTTGGGGGAAAATGTCCTTGTTTTGGGCAGAAAGTTGAGGAAAGTAAGTCCTTGTTTTGAGTGAGTACCTTGGGGGAAAGAAGCAATTGTTTTGAGCAAAAATTTGGGGGAAAATGTCCTTCTTTTGGGCAAAATCTCATCTTTGGGAAGAGAGACCATCGTTTTGAGCAAAAAACTGGGGGAAGAAGTCCTCAATTTAAGCAGAAAAAGGGGGGGGAAGGAGGGAAGGGAAAAGAGGAAAGGGGAAAACCCTGTGCTCAGAATGAGGATTTGTGTCCCAAAGTTGGATTTCACGTTTTCTTCCCCAAAATATTCATTGAATATCCCTCCCCCCTCCAAAAATAAAACCCAACATTTTCTCCCATTGGTTCCACCAAAAACGACGCAGAGTTTTGGGTCAAAATTTCATCATTCTGCATTTTCTCTCCCGCGATTTAATTTCCAGCATTAGAACTGAATGCTGTGAAAATATACATTTTTTGCAATGGGTTTTTTTTTTGCTTAAAATGGTCTTTGTGCCGTCGTTTTTTTCCTTCTGTGGGTGTTCAGATCTCAGGGCTGTAGTCCCTCTAATGAGCAGAATGAGCTCAGTGACGGAATGGGCTCAAAAAAGAGAGAATCGGTTCAAAAAGAAGAACAGAATTGGGTCAAAAAAAGGACAGAATTGGGTCAAAAGAAGACAGAATTGGGTCAAAGACAGAATCGGGTCAAAAAAGACAGAGCTGGATCAAAAAGAGAAATTAAATACTGCAACCACGTAACGTCGTCCCATGGGCGGTGTCATTATTAATGATGAATCATAAGTAATAATTAATGACAGTAATTAGCATCCAAATGGGGAAAAAAATACGTCTCTGTGTCAGGTTGTTCCATTTAGGTCATTTTGGGGTTTTTTGGTCAGTTTTTGTCGTCATTTCGGTGAGTTTTGTTGATTTTGTTTTGGGGATTTTTTGTCCTTTTGGGGATTTTTTTTTTACCTGGGAAATGTTGCTGTTTTGGGGATTTCTTGTTGTCTTCTGTTGTTGTTTTGATGTGTTTTGTTGGTGGTTGTTTTGGGGGGTTCTTCTTGTTGTTCTGGTGACTGTTGATCCCTGAACGGGTGTTGTTCCGGTTGTAGTTTTGAGGGCTTCGCTGTAGCTTGAGGGGTTGTTGGTTGTTGCTGTTGTTTTGGGGTTGTTTTGTCATTTTTTTGTTTGGGGGATTTGTAGTGGTTGTTGTGTTGGGGGTCGTTGTTGGGTTGTTGCTGTGTTGGGTGTTGTCGTGTTGTTCTTATCGGGGATGTTGTTGGGTTGTTGCTGTGTTGCGTGTCTTTGTTGGGTTGTTGCTGTGCTGGGGGTTGTTGTTCGGTTGTTGCTGTGTTGGGGGTCCTTGTTGGGTTGTTGTGTTGAGTGTCCTTGTTGGGTTGTTGCTGTGTTGGGGG
>NW_018364545.1:50717-52400 GCF_002078875.1 Numida meleagris | reverse complement strand
TTGTTGGGTTGTTGCTGTATTCGGGATTGTTGTTGGGTTGTTGCTGTGTTGGAGGTTGTTGTTGGGTTGTTGCTGTGTTGGGGATTGTTGTTGGGCTGTTGCTGGGTTGGAGGTTGTTGTTGGGTTGTTGCTGTGCTGGGGGTTGTTGTTGGGTTGTTGTGATGGGTGTCTTTGTTGGGTTGTTGCTGTGTTGGGGGTTGTTGTTGGGTTGGTGTTGTGTTGGGTGTCCTTGTTGGGTTGAGTTATTACATATATATAAATACAGTTATTTGGCGATAAAATACAATGATTTGAGGGTAGCATATAGTTATTTTGGGGATAAAATAGAGTTATTTTGGGTTAAAATAGAGTTATTCAAGGATAAAACGTCGTATTTTTGGAATAAAATGTCATTATTTTGGGATAACATCGTAGCGTTATTTCGGGTTAAAATGTGAATATTTCTGGAGGATTAAAAAGAAAAGCCACCAAAGGAAACCCCCTAAAAAATTCATTTTTCTGTTCTTTTTTTTTTTTTGAAACCTTCTTTTTTTGGGTTCGGGTGGGATTCGTGACATTTTCGGGTGACCCTTTTTTTTTCCCCAAACGACTTCATTTTTCACCATTTCAGCTTTAGTGAAATAAGATGAAAATTGGGAAGATTACACCAAACTGCACTGTTTTTTTTTTTTGGGGGGGGGAGGGGGCTCCATTCTGAGCTCCGTGAAATTCCCAAAACACGCCAAAATTGCCTTCTTTTCCCCCAAAAAACGCAGCGAAGAATCCTCATCCACCGCCTCTATCGGGGCGTTGTGCTTTTCCTTACTCGCGCAGCTGAAAATTAGCCTGGAATTACCCCAAAAAAAGCCAATAGCGTTCCGAAAATATAGAATTCCAACAGCACAATTCAGTCTTCATTCGAGCCTTGGTGCGGGGATTTAGGACGATTTTCCTAATTTCTATTATTTTGCACGTGGCTCCGTAACACGCTGTTAACACGCCGCACGCGACGCGTAGCTCGTTATGGTAATTAGTCACGTTTCCATCCCGACCCCTCCGCTGAATCATCCCCGCCGTGACAAAATATGAAGAGAAATGAGCCCTCAACGGCGGCTGAATCACCCAAATAACGCAGACTTTGGGAAAACGGTGTTTTGCATAATTATTTGTCAATGACTCCTCTCTCTCGCAGATGGGTAGAGCCCTATAGAATATATTGAATATATGGAATATAGAATCCTATAGAGTGCTCCTCGATGGGGTTTCCTACCCATAGCTCCTTATCAACACCCCATAATTAATCCTGCGCCTCGCGCCGTTCATTGTCGTAATTAATCGTTGTAATCCTGCTCGTCGCGCTCTGAGTTTTGGGGACGGTTGTGTGGTTTTCAAGCCATGTTCAACTTCGCGCCGTGGTCGGGTGCGATTTCTGGAGTTTTTCTTTTTTTTTTTTTTTTTTTTTCCCCTTCGGTTTGGCCCATTTCGGGTGTAATTTGGGGTTCGCTCCACAGGCAGCGTTGGGGTGGTTGGGTGGAAACAGAAATCACGTGAGCAAGGAAGTTTTAGGGATGAGGAATAAATCCAACCCCTAGAGTCCTCCGACCCGCAAGGTCCTCCAACCCGCAAGGTCCTCCAGCCCCTGGAGTCCTCCAACCCCTGGAGTCCTCCAACCCGCAAGGTCCTCCAACCCCTGGAGTCCTCTGA
>NW_018364545.1:40408-50158 GCF_002078875.1 Numida meleagris | reverse complement strand
CTGGAGCCCTCCGACCCATGGAGCCCTCTGACCCATGGAGCCCTCCGACCCATGGAGTCCTCTGACCCCCAAGGTCCTCCAGCCCCTGGAGTCCTCTGACCCATATGGTCCTCTGACCCCTGGAGTCCTCCAACTCATAGAACCCTCCAACCTGTGGAGTCCTCTGGTCCATCTCTCATAACTGACCACTACGAAAGAACATAGAATCATTAATTGCTTCCCCGCTAATTGATCGTAGGTATGTATTTTAGGGCGTTGAATGTCACAGAATTCCTGTTGCGCTCCTGCGCAGCAGTTGCTCACGTTGTGCGTCTTTCCTGTTCGTTAGCGCTGGATTCCTCGTTATCTACACGCTCGGAGTTGTTCACGTCATCGGGTGACAAATGAATCATTGCATGGATTTCTCTCCAAACCCATTTTTTCCTGGGGGGGGGGGGAGGAGGGGTAAAAAATAAGGCCAACAAATCAATGATCCCTCAAGCACAGCATGTGGCCGTGTTTGGTGCAGATCACAATGCTGCCGTGATCCATTAGGTCCTTCCTTTCTCAACTTGAAAAAATGGGGGAAAAAAATGCATAAAAATTGATTCATCTCCTTTTTTTTTTACTTTTTTTTCCTCCCTCTTTGTAATGGGAATCAAATGCTTAGAATTCTTTGGGGTTTTCTTCTTCTTTTCTTCATTTTCCTTAAAAAGAACTCCGCATTCCCACTCCCTAGAAAGCAACCCAGTGCCACCCATCCCTCTACGACGACGCTATTTTAGTCCAGGGAGGAATTTGAGCCAAGAAAATGGAGAATTGGTCATCTATCTTATGGCTGTTAGCGTAGCCTATGGGATCATAGCAGAGCTGCTCGCTCTTCCCTTGGGATTTCGCTCATCCATTGGCGTAGTGACGTTCATCTGAGATCCAAAGGCCTGAGTTGGCCTTTTTGCTTTTCCTCTTCTTCCTCTTTGATGCTAAAACCGTAGAAATTGGAGGCAGTGCAGCTCAAAATAATAAATCCCACTTCTCCTCCGGCCAGCGCGTGCATTTAGTGTTTCCTTGAAAGGCCCCAGATGATGATCATTTTGAGCTAAAAGCTCCATTTTCCGTTCCTACCGGATGGAAATAAGCTGTAACCTGGATAATGCCATTTTTTATTCTTTTCTTCCTCCTCTTGTCGTGCTCATCTTTCCCTCTGCTGGTTTCCTTGCAGTGGGCTTGGGTGTTGTCATAGGAGTCTGTAGTGGTTGGGGTGGGAGGGACCTTGAGGAACATAGAACCATGAGATCCTACAATGGTTGGGTTGGGAGGAATCTTAAAGATCATGGAATAGTGGGATCCTACAGTGGTTGGGTTGGAGGGACCTTAGAGGCCACAGAACCATGAGATCCTACAATGGTTGAGTTGGGAGGAATCTTAATGATCAGAGAACCATGGAATCCCACAATGGTTGGGTTGAAGGGACATTAAGGATCATAGAATCATGGCATCCTACAATGGTTGGGTTGGAAGTGGCCTTAAGGATCACAGAACCACGGGATCCTACAATGGTTGGGTTGGGAGGGATCTTAAAGATCATAAAATCATGAAATCCTTGAAAGGTTTGGTTGAAAGAGTTCCTAAAAAAATAGAACCACGGGATCCTACAGTGGTTGGGCGATATGGGTCCTTGAAGATCATAGAACCATGGGATCCTACAGTGGTTGTGTTGGGAGGGACCTTAAGGTTGTAGGGCCATGAAATCCTACAATGGTTGGGTTGGGAGAGATCTTAAAGATCATAGAACAGTGGGATCCTACAGTGGTTGGGTTGGAGGGACCTTAGGGATCATAGAACCATGGGATCCTACCATGGTTGGGTTGGAAGAGATCTTAAAGACAATAGAACCATGGGAGGATGGAAGGGATCTTAAAGACGAGAGAACCATGGGATCCTCCCATGATTGGGTTGGAAGGGATCTTAAAGATGAGAGAACCATGGAATCCTCCCATGGTTGTGTTGGAAGGGAGCTTAAAGATGAGAGAACCATGGGATCTTCCCATGGTTGGGATGGGAGGGATCTTAAAGACAATAGAACCGTGGGATCCTCCCATGGTTGGGTTGGAAGGGAGCTTAAAGATCCATGGGATCCTACGTTTGGGTTGGGAGGAACCTCAGAGGTCCCAGAACCTCGGGATCCCAGAAGATGGGGTTGGAGGGGACCTCAAAGCCCATCCAGCTCCAACCCGTGCGGCGGGGCCGGTTGCCAGCGAGTAGACTGAAGAGGAATCCGAAGGTTTGACCCGTTTGGATGTTTACTGTACGTATTCTCTCTTCCAGGATGATCCCAGCTGCTAGTAAATCCTTCTTCTTGACTGATCTGGTTGCAGGACGTGAGTACGACCTCTGCGTCCTGGCCGTGTACGACGACGGGCCGACGTCTCTGACCGCAACCAGAGTGATCGGCTGCGTGCAGTTCACCACCCAGGAGGAGTACAAGCAGTGCCGCTCCCTCCACGCGCAGTTCCTCGGCGGCACCATGATCATCATCATCGGGGGCATCATCGTGGCGTCGGTGCTCGTCTTCATCTTCATCCTCCTGATGAAGTACAAGGTGTACAACAACCACCACAAGAACAAAGCGGCCAAAGTCAGCAACGTCTGCTCGCAGACCAACGGGAGCCAGAGCAGCTCCATGGCACGTTCCACCTCCAAGCTGGCCGAGGGCTCGCACCCGGAGTGCTCGGCGTCCTCCGGCAAAGGGAAAGCCACCACGGACTCAGACAGCGACAAAGTGACTCCTCCAACCCACACCACGTCGTTAACGACCGACGCGTTATCCTAACGGCCACGGGGCGCACGAGGACGGCGGTGGTGCTGCTTTGGGGACATTTTGATGCGAGTGGTTGTATTTTAAGCCTCACTACTATTGTCTATTTTTAAGATCAGATGGTTTCAAAGATATTTTTTTAATCTGTAAACGGTTCTCGCATTCTTACCTATTTTCTTTCGATGATATTAAAAGATGAGTGTGTGATTTACAAGGTTTTTTTACCGGTTCTTTTATAGCATACACCTCTGGTATCAAGGCAGCGGCATCGCTCGATTCTGACTCGGTTTGTCCGTAGCGAAATGCACTATTTTTTCCCTTGGGTTACAGACCAGCAGCAAAGGCGTTCTCTCAGGATCTTCAGACTTCCTCACCAAACTGCTCACACCTCCGAGGAACGACGTGTCGCAAAGAGCGCGGAGTGACTTATTGCCATGGGTGTGCGGGATACATGCTGCTCGCGACAGGAGTGACATGAGGTCGGGGTTCCCTGTGGAAAAGAAAATAGAAAAAAAAAATAATAATAATAAAAAAAAAAAAAGGAAAAGGAAAAAAAAAAGAGCACTAATATTTCGAAAATAATAATGATAATAAAGAAAATTGGGAGTACTTTAAGTAGTTTAGCATATTTCTCAGAGTTATTTGCCGGCGTAGAAAGATGGAGTTGTGTTCCGTGAGTTGGACTCGATGGTCCTTATGGATTTCTCCCATTCTGGAATGTTTAGTGAGTTGAACTTGATGGTCTTTATGGGTTCCCTCCAGCTTGGGGTGTTTCATGAGTTGGACTCAATGATCTTTATGGGTTTCTTCCAATCTGGGATGTTCCATGCGTTGGACTCGGTGGTCCCGATGCGTTCTTCCCAATTTGGGATGTTCCATGAGTTGGACTCGATGGTCCTTATGGATTCCTCCCATTTTGGGATGTTCCATGAGTAGAACTCAATGGTTTTTATGGGTTCCTCCCAATTTGGGACGTTCCGTGGGTTGGACTCAATGATCCTTATGGGTTCGTGCCAAATTGGGATGCTTCATGAGTTGGACTCAATGGTTTTTATGGGTTTCTTCCAACTTGGGGTGTTCCATGAGTTGGATTTGATGCTCCTGATGAGTTCCTCTCAACTTGGAACGTTCCGTGGGTTGGACTCAATGATCCTTATGGGTTCATGCCAAATTGGGATGCTCCATGAGTTGGACTCGATGGATTTTATGGCTTTCTCCCAGCTTGGAATGTTCCATGGGTTGGACTCAATGGTCCTACTGGGTTCCCTCCAACTTGAGATGTTCCATGAGTTGGACTCGGTGGTCCTTATGGATTCCTCCCATTTTGGGATGTTCAGTGAGTTGAACTTGATGGCCTTTATGGGTTCCCTCCAGCTTGGGGTGTTCCATGAGTTGGACTCGATGGTCCTTATGGATTCCTCCCATTTTGGGATGTTCCATGGGTTGGACTCAATGATCGTTATGGGTTTGTGCCAAATTGGGATGTTCCATGAGTTGGACTCAATGATCCTTATGGGTTCCCTCCAGCTTGGAGTGCTCCATGACCTGGACTTGATGATTTTTAAGGGTTTCTTCCAATTTGGGATGTTCCATGGGTTGGACTCGGTCGTCCTTATGGATTCCTCCCAGTTTGGGATGTTCCATGAGTTGGATTTGATGATCCTCGTGGGTTTCTCCCAACTTGGGATGTTCCATGAGTTGGACTCGCTGGTCCTGATGGGTTCCTACACACTTGGTGTATTCGAATCCTGCGACTCTTGGCTCTGTAACAGCTGTTAACTGAGAAACCTCCTCTTATTCTCAGAAACCAGATTTACCTCTGGGCAAGAAGAAGCTTCCCACGCTCGTTCTTCCTAAAATTGTAAAAATTTCTCCAAATGGTTGAAACGTGTCCCGCTGTTCCCTTTTTTTCCTTTGTTTTTTTTTTGGTTTGCTGGAAACACGTGCCGTAGCTCGAGGTGTTTTTCCCCTCTCCTTTTAATTTCGGTGATGGATATCTTGAGAAAGATGACGGGAGCTCTCACGTCCCGGGAGCGCGGCGCCGTATCTCGCCGTGACACCGCGTCGCCGGGCGGTGTGACACCAATTTCTGTCTGTAGAGTGAAGTGTAACGTGGCCGATGGATGGATGCGTTGTGTGACCACGTCATCGTGATGTATTGAATGGGATGGAATGTTCCTTTTGCTCCGGGAGGTGGTGGCAAAGGGAGGGGGACGCAATGTTTCGGGTTTGGAATATGCAGCATCCACTCAACGCGGTGTCATCCTCATGGGTTGGTGGTCCTCAACGCAGTGTCATCTTCGTGGATTGGTCCTCAACACAACGTAATCTTCATGGGTCATTGGTCCTCAATGCAATGTCATCTTCGTGGGTCAGTGGTCCTCAACGCAATGTCACCTTTGTGGGTTGGTTGTCCTCAACAGCTCAGTGTCACCTCCATGGGTCGGTGGTCCTCAACACAATGTCCCCTCCATGGATTGCTGGTCCGCAGCTCAGTGTCATCATCTTCATGGGTCACTGGTCCTCAATTCAACGCAATGTCACCTCCATTGTGTTGGTGAGCTTCAAGTCAACACAATGTCACCTCCATGGGTCACTGGTCCTCAACACAATGTCACCTCCATGGGTTGGTGGTCCCCAACTCAACACAATGTCACCTCCATCTGATGGTGGTTCTCAACTCAATCTCACCTCCATGGGTCACTGGTCCTCAACACAACGTCACCTCCATGGGTTGGTTGTTCTCAACGCAATGTCACCTCCATGGGTTGATGGTCCTCAACTCAACACAATGTCACCTCCATGGATCAGTGGTCCCCAACTCAACACAATGTCACTTCCATCTGATGAGTGTCCTCAACTCAATGTCACCTCCATGGGTCACCGGTCCTCAACACAACGTCACCTCCATGGGTCACCGGTCCTCAACACAACGTCACCTCCATGGGTCAGTTGTCTTCAACACGTCACCTCCATCTGAGGGTGGTTCTCCACACAATGTCACCTCCATGGGTCGATGGTCCCCAACTCAACACAATGTCACCTCCATCTGATGAGTGTCTTCAACTCAGTGTCACCTTCATGGGTCACTGGTCCTCAACACAACGTCACCTCCATGGGTTGGTTGCCCTCAACATGTCACCTCCATCTGATGGTGGTTCTCCACGCAACGTCACCTCCATGGGTCGATGGTCCTCAACTCAACACAATGTCACCTCCATCTGATGGGTGTCCTCAACTCAATGTCACCTCCATGGGTCACTGGTCCTCAACACAACGTCACCTCCATGGGTTGGTTGTTCTCAACGCAATGTCACCTCCATGGGTCGATGGTCCCCAACTCAACACAATGTCACCTCCATCTGATGACTGTCCTTAACTCAATGTCACCTCCATGGGTCGATGGTCCTCAACTCAACACAACGTCACCTCCATGGGTCACTGGAGAACTGGCACAGTTCTGTGTTTTCACAGTCTCATTTTTCCCTTTTTTTAATTTTCATGATTTTATTTCTTTTTATTTCATCGATCTTTTCCCACGCTCAAACCCGGCACTGGATTCTCAACTCACGTTTCCAACGGAGAAAATGGAATTTCCACCCGTTTTTCCTACTTTAAACAAAAAAAAAATGGAATTTCTCGTTTACAAAATTCGTTTCTCTTTACAACAGCAGCAGCAAAGAACAAAAATAATAATAAACTGGGTCCAATTTAGGTCCCTTTTAGGTCCATTTGGGGTCAATTTTAGGTCAATTTGGGGTCAATCTTTGGTTCCTAGTGGGTGTGTTTTGGGGTCCCCTTTGGGTTCCTTTCGGGGGTCCATTTTGGGCCCATTTTTGGTCAATTTTTGTCCATTTTAGGTCAATTTTACATCGCTGGGACTCTCCTGGGTCCCTTTTAGGTCCTTTTGACCATTTTAGGTCAATTTTAGGTCCCTCGTAGGTCAATTTTGGACTCCTTTTAGGTCCATCTTGGAGGACACCCTTCTCCCTAAGAAACCCAACGTAATGAGATGCTCATTAAGCCCCACGGCCTTAATTATCCACAGTGCCCCATTCTTCGCTTCCCTGGAGACATCTCGATTCCATTGGCGGTCCCATGGATGTCCCCATGGTTGATCCCATAGGTGTCCCCACGTGTGTCCCCATGGACGTCCCTATTGGTGTCCTCATCAATGTCTCCATCACTATTTCCATTGGTGGCCCCCACCAGTGTCCCCACGGGTGTCCCCATGGGTTTCTCCAGGGTTGTCCCCACCAGTGTCCCCATAGGCATCCCTGTGGGTTGTCCCCAGGGTTGTCCCTATGGGCGTCCCCATTGATGTCTCCATCACTGCCTCCATTGATGGACCCCATAGGTGTCCCTCTG
Organism: Numida meleagris; assembly: GCF_002078875.1. Lineage (NCBI taxonomy): Eukaryota > Metazoa > Chordata > Aves > Galliformes > Numididae > Numida > Numida meleagris. The sequence continues at coordinate 42,996 of NW_018364545.1, read as the reverse complement.
GGTTGTCCCCATGGGTTTCTCCAGGGTTGTCCCCACCAGTGTCGCCATAGGTGTCCCCAGGTGTGTCCCTTTGGGTTGTCCCCATGGGTTTCTCCAAGGTTGTCCCCACCAGTGTCCCCATAGCCGTCCCTATGGGTTGTCCCCATGGGTTTCTCCAGGATTGTCCCTATGGGTGTCCCCATCAATGTCTCCATCGCTGTTTCCATTGGTGGGCCCCATAGGTGTCCCCATGGTTGTCCCCCCAGGTGTCTCCATCACTGGTCCCCATCTGTGTCCCCATGGCTTGCCCCACAGACGTCCCCATCGGCGTCCCCACCGTGAGTGACAGCACAGGACACAACACCGGGCCCCACCGACTTTATTGGTGGCTCCCAGCACACCCAGGGTGAGTCCCACCACCCCAGCTGGCTCAGGCTGGGGGAGGGGGGTGACACGGGTGACACCGGGTGACACGGGTGGCTCAGAGCTGCAGGAACTCGGCCACGAAGGCGGTGAGGATCTTGCAGAGGTCCTCCACGGTGGGCGGGTGCAGGTTGTCCTCGTTGTCCTCCACCGTGTGCCAGACCCACGGGAAGGGCAGGGGGATGAGGTGCAGCACGGGGACACCTGCGGGGACACGGGGATGTGGGGATATGGGGATGGAGGGGATGTGGGGGCACAGGGATGTGGGGATGGGGGGATATGGGGACATGATGATATGGGGATTTGGGGATGGGGGGATGTGGGGGCACAGGGATGTGGGGATGTGGGGATATGGGGATGGAGGGATGTGGGGACACGAGGACATGAGGATATGGGGATATGGGGATGGAGGGACGTGGGGACATGGGGATTTGGGGACACAGGGACATGGAGATTTGGGGATGGGGGGATGGGGGGACATGGGGACACGAGGACATGAGGACATGGGGATATGGGGATGGAGGGACGTGGGGACATGGGGATTTGGGGACACGGGGACATGGAGATTTGGGGATGGGGGGATGTGGGATTTGGGGATGGGGGGATGGGGGGACGTGGGGACACGGGGACATGAGGACATGGGGATATGGGGATGGAGGGACGTGGGGACACGGGGATTTGGGGACACAGGGACATGGAGATTTGGGGTCAAGGGGATGTGGGATTTGGGGATGGGAGGATGTGGGGACACGGGGACATGAGGACATGGGGATTTGGGGATGGGGGGGGATGTGGGGTCACAGGGATGTGGGGACATGGGGATTTTTGGGCACAGGGATGTGGGGACACGGGGACATGAGGATATGGGGATTTGGGGATGGGGGAGGACACGGGGACGTAGAGCCCTGCGAACACAGGGACACTATGGGGATTTGGGGACACGGGGACATGGAGATTTGGGGACGTGGGGACACGGGGACATTACCACGTTGCAGGAAGGGGATGTGGTCGTCCTCCACCGGCCCCGGGGCCGGGCTGAGCCTGAAGAAGGGTTGGTCGTGGGGGGAGGCGTGGAGCAGCCCCAGGCGCCGCAGACGCTTCTCTGCACACAATGGGGGACATGGGGGGTGACACAGAGAGGACAGGAGCGGGCGGAGCCCCCTGTGACACCCCCGTCCCCATCCCCCACCCCCGTCCCCATCCCCTCTGGTCCCTTCTTCCCCATCCCTTTCTCCCAGCTCTGCCCCCCATCCCATCCCCGTCCCAGCCCTTGTGACCCCCCTCCATGTACCCATGTCCCATCCCCTTGTCCCCTCTTGTCCCCAACCCCGTCTCTCCCCCATCCCCCGCCCCCAACCCCTTGTCCCATCCATGTCCCCATGTCCAACCACATCCCAATTCCCTCATCCCAACTCTGTCCCCAATCCCATCCCCCTCGTCCCTCGTCCCCCTCGTCCCCCATGTCCCATCCACATCCCCACGTCCCATCCATGTCCCCATGTCCCCAACCCCTTGTCCCATCATGTCCCCATGTTCCATCCATGTTCCCATGTCCCACCAGTCCCTGTCCCCATGTCCCCAACCCCACGTCCCATCCACGTCCCCATGTCCCAACCCCATGTCCCATCCATGACCCCATGTCCCACCATTCCCTGTCCCCATGTCCCCAACTCCATGTCCCATCCACGTCCCCATGTCCCCAACCCCTTGTCCCATCATGTCCCCATGTTCCATCCATGTTCCCATGTCCCACCGTTCCCTGTCCCCACGTCCCCAACCCCACGCCTCACCCAGACCACGTCCCCCTCCCCGTCCCAACCTGTCACCCCATGGTGTCCCCACGGTCCCACACGCACCGATGGCCACAAGGCGCAGGAACCAGTGGTGGGTTTGGGGGAAGTGGCTGTGGATGGCGGGGTTCCGAGCGCCCAGCAGGTCCAGCAGCACCAGCAGGCTCTGGGGACACCAGGCAGGTGACACGGGGACATCAGTGTGGCCATGGGGACACCAATATGGCCATGGGAACGGCAACGTTGGGTCCTCCAGGACCAACCGAGTTGGGTCATCGTGGTGGTGGGACAACCAACCCGGACACGTCACCGCCTCTGGGCACCATGGGACCATCCCAGTTGGGTCACCGCCATGTCACCACGATGCCACCACCTCTGGGCACCATGGGATTGTCC
>NW_018364545.1:35927-38147 GCF_002078875.1 Numida meleagris | reverse complement strand
GGGTGACATGGGGACAGGGGTGACATGGGTGACATGGGGACAATGGGGTGACATGGGGATGGGTGACATGGGGACGGGTGACATGGGGACAGGGGTGACATGGGGATGGGTGACATGGGGACAATGGGGTGACATGGGGACAGGGGTGACGTGGAGGTGGGTGACATGGGGATGGGTGACATGGGGACAACAGGGTGACAAGGGGATGAGTGACACGGGGATGAGTGACATGGGGACAGGGTTGACATGGGGATGGGTGACATGGAGATGGGTGACACAGGGACAATGGAGTGACAAGGAGATGGGTGACATGGGGAGAGGGGTGACGACACAGGGACGGGTGACATGGAGATGGGTGACACGGGGACAGGGGTGGCACGGAGACATCGGGGGTGACATAGAGACGGGGCGACACAGGGACGAGTGACAGAGAGATGGGTGACGCAGGCAAAGAGGTGACATGGGGACAGAGGGTGACACGGAGATGGGTGACACAGACACAGGGGGTGGCACGGTGACGGTGTCACGGTGTTGGGGACAGGGAGGTGACACGTGGCCGGGGGGGGGGGGGGGGGGGGGGGTCAGGAGGGACCCAGGTGACCTATGGGGGGGTCCCAGCACCCACCCACCCCCTCCTTGGCGCTCTGCAGGGGCCCATCGAGGGCGGCCGCCACCTCCAGCAGCATGGCGCAGGGCACGGCCGAGTCGGTGGCCCCGACGAAAGAAGCAGCAGCGGCTCCGGGTGACGCCAACACTTTGGTGTCGTAGTGACACGCCAGCGTCAGGCGGCGGGGGGCGGCGGGGGACAGCGTGGCCACCACGTTGGAGAAGGTGACCGTCCCCCGCGGGGTGGGGGCTGGGAAGGTGTCGAGGTCCAGGTGCCAGCCGGCCCGCAGCGACGTCAGGCGGCCGGTGATGTGCTGCGGGTGACATGGGGACAGCGGGGTGACAAGGGGATGGGTGACACGGGGACAATGGGGTGACAAGGGGATGGGTGACATGGGGACAGGGGTGACGTGGAGATGGGTGACATGGGGATGAGTGACATGGAGGTGGGTGACATGGGGATGGGTGACATGGAGATGGGTGACATGGGGACAATGGGGTGACATAGGGACAGGGGTGATGTGAAGATAGGTGAGATGGGGATGGGTTACATGGGGACAATGGGGTGACAAGGGGACGAGTGACATGGGGACANCACCACGATGCCATCACTTCTGGGCACTATGGGACCATCCCAGTTGGGTCACCTCCATCCCAACACTTCTGGCCGCCATAGAACATTCCCAGTTGGGTCACCACCATGTCGCCACGATGCCACCAGCTCTGGGCACCATGGGACCATCCCAGTTGGGTCACCGCCATGCCACCACGATGCCACCACCTCTGGGCACCATAAAACTGTCCCAGTTGTGCCACCACCACGTCACCCCGATGCCACCAGACCCTCGTGACCCTGCCACCCGTGCTGGGGACGCTCACCATGGCGCTGAGCTGCGTGCCGTGGGCACCGTGCCGCGTGGCCGCCATGCGTGCCGCCAGGTGCCGGGCGCCGTACAGGGAGTCGGTGGCACTCCACTCCTCGAAGGCCTCTTCTCCATCCAGGAACAGCAGCTGCAGCGTCACCTCCGCGTCCTGGGGTGGGGGGGTAGGACATCAATGGCTGGGGGGGGTCCACGTGCTCCATGGGGGCTCTGGGTGTCCCTAGGGGTGGGGTCAGGAGGGACCCAGGTGTCCCATAGGGGGGTCCAGGTGCCCATGGTGGGGGTTAGGAGGGACCCAGGTGTCCCACGGGGGGGGCCAGGTGTCCAGAGGGGGGCCCATGTGCCCATGGGGGGGGTCAGGAGGGACACAGGTGACATATGGGGGGGGTGTCCCAGATATCCTTGGGGGTCAGGAGAGACCCGGACATCCTATGGGGGAGGTACAGGTGTTCATGAAGGGGGGAGGGGGATCAGAAGGGACCCAGGTGTCCCATGGGGAGGGGTCCAGGTGTCTCCTGGATGGGGGAGGGGGGGTCAGGAGGGACCCAGGTGTCCTTGGGGCGTGTCCTGGATATCCCTGGGGGGCCAGGAGGGACCCAGGTGTCCTATGGGGGGGGCCCAGGTGTCCATAGGGGGCTCCAGGTATCCCTTGGACGGGGGGGCAGGTGTCCCACAGGGGGTCCAGGTGTCCCTTGGACAGGGGAGGGGGGGGTCAGGAGGGACCCAGATGTTC
>NW_018364545.1:31124-35776 GCF_002078875.1 Numida meleagris | reverse complement strand
TCCATGGGGATGGAGCGGGGGCATCAATGGGAATGGGATGGGGACAGAGTGGGGATGTTAATGGGGATGGGATGGGGGCATCCATGGGGATGGAGTGGGGGCATCAATGGGAATGGGATGGGGACAACTGGGATGGGGGTGGGATGGGGACAGAATGGGGACGTTAATGGGGATGGGGTGGGGGCATCCATGGGGATGGAGAGGGGGCATCAATGAGGATGGGATGGGGATGACTGGGATGGGGGTGGGATGGGGACAGAATGGGGACGTTAATGGGGATGGAGTGGGGGCATCAATGGGAATGGGATGGGGACAGAATGGGGACGTTAATGGGGATGGGATGGGGGCATCCATGGGGATGGAGTGGGGGCATCAATGGGGATGGGATGGGGACAGAGTGGGGATGTTAATGGGAATGGGATGGGGACGCTGGTTGGGATGGGATGGGAATGGGATGGGGACATCTATGGGGATGGGGACATCTATGGGGATGGGGACATCAATGGGGATGGGGACAGAGTGGGGATGTTAATGGGGATGGGATGGGGACATCAATGGGGATGAGGACAACAATGGGGATGGGATGGGGACAGAGAGGGGATGTTAATGGGGATGGGATGGGGACGCTGGTTGGGATGGCATGGGAATGGGATGGAGACATCTATGGGGATGGGATGGAGACAGAATGGGGACGGGATGGAGATGGGAAGGGGATGTCAGTGGGGGTGGCATGGGGACAGAATGGGGACATTAGTGGGGATGGGATGGGGATATTAATGGAGATGGGATGGGGACATCAATGGGGATGGGGACAACAATGGGGATGGGATGGGGACACTGGTTGCGATGGGATGGGAATGGGATGGGGACATCTATAGGGATGGGATGGGGACGTTAGTAGGGATGGAACAGGGATGGGATGGGGACGGAATGGGGATGTTAATGGAGATGGGATGGGGACATTAGTGGGGATGGGACAGCAATGGGATCAGTGGGGGTGGGATGGGGATGGGATGGGGACGTTGGTTGGGATGGGATGGGGATATCAATAACGATGTGATGGGATGGGGACAAAATGGGGACGTTAATGGAGATGGGATAGGGATATTAATGGGGATGGGATGGGGACAGAATGGAGATATTAATGGGGACAGGATGGGGATATTAATGGGGACGGGATGAGGACAGAATGGGGAAGTTAATGAAGATGGGATGGGATATTAATGGGGATGGGATGGGGATATTAATGGCGATGGGATGGGGACAGAATGGGGATGTTAATGGAGATGGGACGGGATATTAATGGAGATGGGATGGCAATGGGATCAACGGGGATGGGACGGAAATGGGATGGGGCCGTTGGTTGGGATGGGATGGGGGGAGATGGGAACATTAGTGGGGATGGGGTGGAAATGGGGTGGGGACATCAATGGGGATGGGATGGGGACATCAGTGGGGATGGGATGGGGACGTTTGGGATGAGGAGGGGATAGAGATGCTAGTGATGGGATGGGGACATCTATGGGGATGGCATGGGGATGGGGGACAGGGACGTTAGTGGTGAGAGGATCAGTGGGGGTGGGACGGAAATGGGATGGGGACGTTGGTTGGGATGGGACAGGGATGGGATGGGGACATTAATGGAGACGGGATGGGGACGTTAGTGGGATTTGGATGGGGATGGGGACATTGATGGGGATGGGATGGGAGCTTTAACGGGGACATGATGGGGACGTTAATGGGGACGGCATGGGGACATTATGGGATGGGCTGAGGACACGATGGGAACAATACGGGGATGGGACGGGGACACAGCGGGACATCATTAGGGCTGGGGGGGGNGGGGGGGTCTGAGGTCCCTGTCTCTGTGCCCCCAGCCATCCACCCTAGGACCCCCCCCCATCCCCCCCAAATTCCCTCTCACCGCTCCTCCTCTTCCTCCTCCTCCTCCGCCGCTCCGCTCCGCCCCGGGCCACGCCGCGTACAGAATGGCAGCGGCCGCCGCCACGGCCACGAGGGGCAAAAACGGCCGCGGGCAGCGCCGGGAACGGGGGGGGAACCCCAAAAACGATCCCGGGACCCCCCCCGGCACCGAGCCCGGACCGGGACCCGAACCCGCGGCCCCGCGGGAGCGGCGCGACCCCCCGGAGCCCTTCCGCATGGCGCGGAGGGGGGGGGGGCGGGGCCCGAAAGGGGCGGGGCTACGGGAGTCGGGAGCGACGCTGATTGGGCGAGGGACGGGGGCTGGATGGCGGGGCGGGGCGATGGGGAGACGCGCATGCGTGGTGGTGCGGAGAGCGGGCAGACGCCGGCGCATGCGCACACGGGATGTCACGGCACTGGGACGTCATCCCACGGGATGTCACCCCAGTTGGGGACGTCACTCTGGGTCAGAACGCTGACGGGGATGGGGAGGTCACCCCGGAGGGATGTCCCGGATGGGGACATTGTCCCAGGCAGGACCCTGATGTCCTCCATGGGGCCGTCACCCCATATGCCACCGTCCTCCATGGGGATGTCACCCCAGATGTTGCCATCACCGTCCATGGGGCTGGCACCCTCCATGGGGACATCACCCCAGTGCCATAACCCCAGACGTGGCCACCACCCTCCGTGGGGACATCACTCCACAATGTGCCACCACCTCTATGGGGCCATCACCCTCCGTGGGGCCCAACACCCCAGAGAGAGCTCGATCACCCCATAACAGCCCACCCCCCCCACCCCACAATGCCACCACCACCCAAAAACTCAACCACCCAACTGACCACCCAACCAACCACCCAATCACCAAACCAACCAACCACCAAACCAACCAATCACCAAACCAATCAACCATGCAATCACCGAACCAACCAACCACCCAATCATCCAACCAACCACCCAACAAACCCCCCAACCAACAAAACACCCAATCACCCATCAAACCACCCAACCGACCACACAACCACCCAACCAACGAACCACCCACTCATCCAACCACCCGACCAACCACCCAACCAACCACCCAACCACCCAACCACCCAACCATCCAGCCATCCAACCAACTACCCAAGCACCCAAGCATCCAACTGACCATCAAACTACCCAACTGACCACACAACCAACCAACCGACCACCCAACCAACCAAGCACCCAACCAACTACCCAATGAACCACTCAACCATCCAACCACTCAACCATCCAATCAACCAAGCACCCAACCAACCAACCACCCAACCACCCAACGAACCAGCCAACTGACCAGACAACCAACCAAGGAACCACCCAACAACCCATCCGACCATCCAACCAATCACCCAACCAACGAAACACCCAACCATCCAACCACCTAACCAACTACCCAACCTCCCAAGCACTCAACTGACCACACAACCAACCAAGGAACCACCCAACAACCCATCTGACCATCCAACCAACCACCCAACCATCCAACCATCCACCCAATCACCCAACCAACGAAACACCCAACCACCCAACCAACTAAACACTTAACCACCCAACCAACTACCCAACCACCCAACCAACTACCCAACCACACAACCACCCAACCACCCACCCAACCACCCAACCATCCAACCACCCAACCACTCGACCAACTACCCAACCACCGAAGCACCCACCCAACCAACAACCAAACCAACAACCGACCACCCAACCACCCAACCACCCACCCACCCAACCGACCATCCAACCATCCAACCGACCGCCGCTTCTTTCCATTTTTTCTTCTTTTCTCAGCTTTTTTCTCCACTTTCGTCCTCCCCATCCTCTTCCTCCCTCCCCCCACCCCCTCCCTCCCTTCTCCCCCACCATTCCGGGGGTCCGGCGCCGCCGCTTCCACCTCCGTGTCCCCACGTCCCTTCACCTGCCGTCGTCGCGCCGTGCCGCCGGGTGCACCCAGTTGTTATCGTGCAGCCCCACGCGGCAGCCGGGCGCTTCCTTGTCGGGCCGCCGGCAGCACATCCAGTAGGAGCGGCCGTAAGGCAGGTCGTGGTGGTAGGGCTTGGGGTGCCAGCGGCACAGCGACACGTCCCCCTTCTCGTAGTGCTTCTTGCACTGCTTGCAGGGATCGTCGCGGTACAGGGGGTCGCGGTTCCAGCGCGAGTCGGTGGCTTGCACCCCGAACGTCTCGATGATGGATTTGAAGTAGTGGCAGGAGCACTTGAGGGCGGCCAGGGTCTGGGTGGGCAGGTAGCTGAAGATCTTCACCATCACGTGCTCCGGCAGCAGCAGCATGTACTGCCGCGGCTCCAGCAGCCGCTGGATCTTGAAGCGGATCTCCAAGAAATCGTGCGACACGTGCCGGTACAAGCGGCACAGCGACGGGTCGGCGACGGCGGACGGCGCTTCCTCCGGTGCCTCCATCCCCGGCCCCGTTTGGTTCGTGTCCTCAGCACCGGGCAGGAGGAAGAGCTGTCCCGGAGGCGGCGGGTCCTCCTGCACTGCCGCCGCCAACCGCACCGTCTCCTCCTTCACCTTCTTGGCGCTGTCTTTGCCGAAGAAGACGCACTGATCCACCACTCCCGTCACCACCACGTCCACGTGGAAGCCGGACACGCAGTCCCGTGCTGCCGCCGCCGTCGCCGTGGTTTCGCCCACTGTCCCCTCGGGGCCGTCGGCCTTGCTGCCGCCCGCCGTCCCTTCGCCGC
>NW_018364545.1:24120-25279 GCF_002078875.1 Numida meleagris | reverse complement strand
GGGGGGAGGTGGGCAGGAAGCGGCCAAGCGGCACCGCTGCCACCCGCGGCGCACCTCCGCCTGCACCTGGGGGGGGAAAGGGGGGGGCACAGTGTCACGTGGCGACCTATCGCGACCTATCGCGACCTATCGCGACCTATCGCGACATATCGCGCGCCATGACACACGCCACCGTGCACATCCCATCGCATCACGCCCTATCGCGACGTATCGCAGCATGTCGCGACGTATCGCGACAGATCGTGCGTCTCGGTACAGCACGATGCAACACGTGATGGCATGTCACGACGTGACGTGAAACGAGGCGACGTATCGCGACATATCGTGACATATCACGTGGCTCAGCACAACACAGTACAACACATGGTGTCACATCACAGCATGACGTGAAATGAGGCGACGTATCGTGACATATCGCGACATATCACGAAACAAGCCGACATATCACGACATATCACGAAACAAGCCAACATATCGCGACATATTGTGACATATCGTGGCATATCGTGACATATCACATGGCTCAACACAATACAGTGCAACACGTGATGTCATATCACGACATAACGCAACACAGGGCGACATATCGTGACATATCGCCCGTCGCAACACACCCCACCACACACATCACATCACATCACATCATGCCCTATCGCGACATATCGCGACATATTGCGACATATCATGGCATATCGCGGCATATCGCGACATATCATGTGGCTCTACACAACATGATGCAACACATGACGTCATGTCATGACATGACACGACACAAGGCGACATATCGCGACATATCGCCTGTCATGACACACTGCACCACGGACATCACATCACATCATGCCCTATCGCAACATATCGTGACATATCAAGACATATTGCAACATATCATGACATATCACGGCATATCACGACATACCACGTGGCTCAACACAACACAGTGCAACATGTGACGTCATATCACGACATGACGTGACACAAGGTGACATATCGCGACATATCGCCCGTTGTGATACACATCACCACGCACATCACATCACATCATGCCCTATCGCGACATATCGCGACATATTGCGACATATCATGGCATATCGCGGCATATCGCGACATATCACATGGCTCAACACAACACAATGCAACACGTGATGTCATATCACGACAT
>NW_018364545.1:13923-15617 GCF_002078875.1 Numida meleagris | reverse complement strand
TGGATGGGGACAGGGATGGGGACATGGAATGGGATGGGGACAGCGATGGGGACATGGGTGGGGACACAACTGGGGACATGGAATGGAATGGGGACATGGATGGGGACATGGGTGGGGACATCGTAGAGATGGAGCCATGGATGGTGCCACAGATGGGGACATTGTGGGGGTGGGGACAAGGAATGGGGTGGGGACAGGGATGGGGACATGGGTGGGGACATCATAGAGATGGGGACATGGATGGGGACACAACTGGGGACATGGAATGGGATGGGGACAGGGATGGGGACATGGGTGGGGACACAATTGGGGACATGGGTGGGGACATCATAGGGATGGGGACATCGTGGGGATGGGGACATGGAATGGGATGGGGACAGGGATGGGGACATGGGTGGGGACACTCATGGGGACGTGGATGGGGACACACTTCCCACACATCCCCAGTGTCCCCACACTCATCCCAGTGTCCCCATGTCCCCAATGTCCCCATGCCCCCAGTGTCCCCATGTCCCCAATGTCCCCATGTCCCCCAGTGTCCCCATGCACAGAACTGTGTCCCCATGTCCCCACATCCCCCAGTGCCCCCATGTCCCCATGCACATCTTGGTGTCCCTATGTCCCCATGTCCCCATGTCCCCCTGTGTCCCCATGCCCTCCAGTAACCCCACATCCCCCAGTGTCCCCATGTCCCCATGTCACTCAGTGTCCCCATGCCCCCCGATAACTCCATGCCCCCCAGTGTCCCCATGTCCCCTGGTATCCCCATGCTCCCATGTCTCCCAGTGTCCCTATGTCCCCATGTCCCTCAGTGTCCCCATGTCCCCAAGCACACCCCGGTGTCACCACGTCCCCTGGTATCCCCATGTTCCCATGTCCCCACGTCCCCCTGTGTCCCCACGCCCCCCGGTAACTCCATGCCCCCCAGTGTCCCTATGTCCCCATGTCCCTCAGTGTCCCCATGTCCCAACACAGATCCCCCAATGTCCCCATGCCCCCCAGCGTCCCTATGTCCCCATGTCCCTCAGTGTCCCCATGCCCCTCAGTAACTCCATGCCCCCCAGCGTCCCTATGTCCCCATGTCCCGCAGTGTCCCCATGTCCCCTGGTATCCCCATGTCCCCCGGTGTCCCCATGTCCCTCGGTGTCCCCACGTCCCCCGGTGTCCCCCCATGTCCCCACCTGACCCTGCAGTCCCCTCGGGCCACCTGATGCGCCCGCACTTTGGCCACCAGGATGCGGACGATGCGCACGAACACCACGAAATTCACCTGCAGCGTCACCGGGAAGGGGGGACAGGAGGCGTCACCCACCGTTCCCCCCTCCAACATGTGTCACCCCCCCGCCCGCCACCCCCAAATGTCACCCACCGCCACGGCCATCAGGATGGGACAGCGGATGATCCACCACACCGCCGCCTTCTCGTTCCTCTCCCAGCACCTACACGTGGGGACACGGATCAGCAGCGGTGTCCCCAACGTGTGACAGAAAGGTTGGGGGAGGGGAGGGGGGGGGGGGGGGGACTCACCCCTCGTTCTCGTAGAGGTAACGCACCACCACCCACGGCACCACGAAGAGCACGGGGGCTCCTGCGGGGTCAGCAGAAGGGTTGGGGACGTGGGGACACAGGGTTGGAGATGGGGGGACATGGGGTTGGGGACACAGGGATGGGGTTGGGGATGTGGGGACACAGGG
>NW_018364545.1:10467-11655 GCF_002078875.1 Numida meleagris | reverse complement strand
CTTTGGTGACCCCCAACCCTTGGTGACCGCAACCCTTGGTGTCCTCCAACCCTTGGTGACTCCCAACCTTTGGTGACCCCCAACCCTTGGTGACCCCCAACTTTTGGTGACCCCAAACCTTGGGTTCCCCTTCTCTTGGTGACCCCAACCCTTGGTGACCCCAACCCTTGGTGACCCCCAACCCTTGAGTTCCTCCACTCCTCAACGCCTCAATTCTTGGTGACCCCAAACCCTTGGTGACCCCAACCCTCAGTGACCCCCAGTCTTTGGTGATGACCCCAACCCTTGGTGACCCCAACCCTTGGTGACCCCCAGTCTTTGGTGACCCCAACCCTTGGTGACCCCCAACCCTTGATGACCCCCAACCCTTGAGTTCCTCCACTCCTCAACGCCTCAATTCTTGGTGACCCCCAACCTTTAATGACCCCAAACTTTGGTTCCCCCCCGCCATGGGTCACCCCAACCTTTGGTGCCCCCCACCATGCGTTCCCCCCTCCCCCCCCCCAACAGACACCCACCTCCTGGCTCAAAACCTGCAGTGGGTCGGCAGCCCCACGGCGCAGGCGGCGGTGCAGCAGCGCGTCCCGCGTCAGGATGGCACCCGCCCGCAGCACGAAGGAGAGGAACAGGTTGGCGTGGATGTAGTTACGGGTGCACCGCAGGCGCCTGTGGGAAGGGGGGGGTGGGGAGAGACCCCCGGGCAGCACCCATGGGTGCCCCGCAGCACCCATGGGTGCACTGGCAGCGATCAGCCCCTTAGGTTTCCCGTAGCACCTATAGGTGATCGTGAAGTGCCCGACCTCGTACCTGAAGAGCAGAAGGAGGAGGAGGGTCAGGGCAGCACCCATGGGTGCCCCACAGCACATACAGGCACTCCACAGCACCTACAAGTGCCCCATAGCACCCATGGGTGCTCCTGCAGTGCTCAGCTCCATAGGCACCCCCACAGCACCCACGGGTTCCCCATAGCACCCATGGGTGCCCCATAGCACCTATGGGTGCTCATGCAGTGCTTGGCCCCACAGGCACCCCACAGCACCCACAGGTGCCCCACAGCACCTACAAGTGCCCCACAGCACCCACGGGTGCTCCTGCAGTGCCCAGCCCCATAGGCACCCCACAGCACCCACGGGTGCCCCACAGCACCCATGGGTGCTCCATAACACCTATGGGTGCTCATGCAGTGCT
>NW_018364545.1:6085-7215 GCF_002078875.1 Numida meleagris | reverse complement strand
GCAGCTCGCAGGCGCGGCGGTACTGCTGCCAGGCGGCCAGCGTGGCCGCGGCCGAGCGCTCGCCCTGCGTGGGGACAGAGGGGTGGGGGGCAGCGCCGTGGGGACACCGAGGTGGGGACATCGTTATATGGGGACGTGGACGTGGGGACACTGCCGTGGGGGCACCGATGCGGGGACACCACTGTGGGGACGTTGATGTGGGGACACCAAGGTGGGGAGATGGTTATGGGGACATGGGCATGGGGACATCGCCATGGGGACATCATTAGGGGGACACTGATGTGGGGACACCAAGGTGGGGACATGGTTATGGGGACATGGACACGGGGACACTGCCATGGGGACATCGTGGCGACATCGCCATGGGGACATTGCTATGGGGACATTGACTTGGGGACACCTCTGTGGGGCCACCAACGTGGGGACACCGCTATGGGGGGCACCATGGGGACACCACCATGGGGACATTGTTATGGGGACGTTGACTTGGGGACACCACTATGGGGGCACCATGGGGACATCGCCATGGGGACACGGCCATGGGGACACTGCTATGGGGACACCAGCATGGGGGGCACCATGAGGACACTGACTTGGGGACATCACCATGGGGTCATCACCATGGTGACATCATCACCATGGGGATATCACCATGGGGACACCGCCATGGGGTCACCACCGTGGGGACACCGCTATGGGGGGCACCATGGGGACATCACCATGGGGACGCTGACTTGGGGATATCGCCATGGGGTCACCACCATGGGGACACCACCATGGGGACACTGACTTGGGGACATCGTTATGGGAACATCATCTTCAGGACACCACCATGGGGACACCAACATGGGGACATCACCATGGGGACATGGACTTGGGGACACCGCCATGGGGACATCGTTATGGGGACACTGTTATGGGGATGCTGATGTGGGGACGTCATTATGGGGCCATCAATGTGGGGCCACTACCATGGGGACACTGACCTGGGGACGTTGACTTAGGGACATCGCCATGGGGTCACCACCATGTGGACACCGCCATGGGGACATTCCCCCCCCCCGATGCCACCCAGTGTCACCCAGCCCAGGGCCACCCACCCTGTGGGTCACCGTCCCCACAAAGGGGAG